>NW_024582825.1:439618-453516 GCF_018398535.1 Haplochromis burtoni
TAACTACCTGGACAGGTGTTTTTATTACAAGCAATGGCACATGCTTCCAGGACCTTCTCTGCTCGTCCTCCATCGGTTCCCTTGCTGCGCAGGTCCAGCAGGATCAGATGGTTGTCAGAGCCGCCTGCACATTAAGAGATTACAAAAAGGAACATTAGATGAGCATGAAGCTACAAATCATCCATCCACCTTTTTAACCCCACTGAGATAGTGGAGCGCTACACACTGGGCAGGCTACTCCATCACAGAGAGATGATCAATCATTCAGGCTCACTCAGGCTCAGGATCATCAGTTAAGTCAATGACCATATAAGGCTGATGCTGTAATTCAATTTTAATGAATTGATATTTTCCCCCTTTGCACCTACACGCTGCTGCACTCTCGTCTTCCAATCAAAGCAGTGCAGCAGATCTTTCATTAGGCATCTCAAAAGCTATCGTTTTCTTCTTCTGAAAAAGACTCAAAATCAGTTCTTTTGAGAGCAGATCCAATTTTAGGGAAAAGAAAGTCACATGGTGCAAGATCAGGCAAATACAGAGTGTGGTGTGGACCAAAGAACCTTTCAGAGAGAGCAGTGTGGGTCCTGATGAAAGAGGGAACCATTTTCCAACAGTTGTAGCCTCTTTTTCTTCACCCTTAGATAAAAATGTTCAAGAACCCATTTATAATAGAGTTTTGGTTCAATCCCTTTTGTTAATTCCTCTAGAACCCCGTCCTCTAATCCATAATTATGCTCTTAATGTCAAAGAAAACCGTTAACACAGCCTTGAACTTGAATTCTTTCATCCTTGGCAACCCAGGTGATGTCCAACCTTCTCCAGATATAAATACACCGGATTTGCTTCAATTTGTTTCACGAGTTTATCCCAACCGTGGGATAACCTTTGCCTAAATGTCCTTCATGTTGTGCAAAGATTTCCCTAAGTCTCTTTGTTGATGGACACATTGCTGCAATCATTCTGACGCCTTCATTTGATTTGTTTTCGAACACTCGTTCTTGGGCATCCATGGCGTTCCCCGTCCTCGGCATCCTCCGAAACATTCACAGGATCTTTACTGCCACGCAAACACACATGAACATGCTGGCCTTCTGAAATTTATAAACAACCCTCTCTTTTGAACTCTATCTATCTATCTATCTATATCTATATCTCTATCTCTATCTCTATCTCTATCTCTCTATCTCTATCTCTATCTATATATCTATATCTATATCTATATCTATATATATATATATATATAAGGGAGGCTTTATAAAGCATCGCATGCACCATGTCTCATGTTCACATAGGACATCAATCAAATAAGATTGATCAGGGATGGATGGTCAAGTTATTGCGGGATTGGAAACTTCAAGCCTCTTTTACTCTGAAGAATGAAAAAATAAAAAGTAAAGGGGCTTAGTTATACTTTTTGCATCCATGTTGATTGCTCTTCTCCCACTCAGTGTATTTTCAGCTGGCTGTCATGGCAATTTTCTCTTCCACTTGTCTATTATGGTGCTCTGCAGTACTTACCAGTGACAATCTTGTAGCCATGGTCAATAAGAGCGCTGGATAGAGCCCTGCAGTTAGCGAGAACCTGCAATTGATAGGCCTTAAACTCTGGTGTCATGGCTTGCTTCAGAGCTACAGCAACACCTGCCATTTGTAGGAAAAGAAACAAACAAAACATGAGCCCAGTGAGAGACATGAAAATTAGTAAAAAGCGAAAGTGGAAGAAAATGATGACCTGCGATGGCGTGGTTGTGCGGTCCTCCCTGCAGTCCGGGAAACACGGCCTGGTTAATCAACGACTCCAAGTTGTACAGAGTCTCTTTTCCTTTGGCATCCACATTCCGCACTCCTGAAGAGATGGAGTGAAGACGAGAAAGAGGAGAAGGTCAAATAAAAATAGTGAATTCACAGATATCAGTGTGGGGAAGAGCAGATTTACAACAAGACAAAGGGAGAAAAAGCTTCAGGTCCGTTTTATACCTTTTCTGTAAAAAATAAGCCCAGCACGGCAGCCACGCAGTGTCTTGTGCGTCGTCGTGGTAACAATGTCACAATGCTCAAAGGGTGAGGGCACCACTCCGGCAGCCACTAATCCACTTATGTGAGCCATGTCTCCCATCAGATAGGCACCGTTCTCATTAGCAATCTGCTTCAAGCGGGCATAGTCAAGGTTGCGAGAATAGCAGCTTGTTCCTGAGAAAGACAAAAAAAAGACAAAGTGTAGAGATTTTCTTTTCTTCCCCCGACAAATACCCTCAGATTTAAAGTTCCCAGTCACTGCTCACTGATGCATAAAAGTAAAAAGATAAAAACATAGGAGGGATGAACTACCTGCGATGATGAGTTTAGGGTGGAAGAGTCGTGCATTTTCCTGCAGCCTGTCATAGTCGATGTAGCCAGTCTCTGGATGGACCTGGACAGAGAAGCAGCAGACCACATCATAACCAAAATATAACACCTGCTATACACAAGATGAGGACAACACCACATAGTTGGACTTTGGATAAAACTTGAACCAAAGTGAAATCAGTCGTTTTGATTTTGTCCACATTTACAAACGTAGACAGTCACAGCAGATACTGGTCAATTTTAATGAATCTGACGATATTTTTTTTCAGCATGGATGGCATCACAACCCGTGGGAGATTCAGTCAAACTTCACAGATGTGTAGTTCATTGAGTCTGAAGTACTCACTGGTGTTACAGATGGTGTGCTCCCACCACGAGGTGATTTCTAGTGCTTTTTGTTTCCAAAAATCTTATCTTTGACCTTATACACCACCTTAAACAGCAATATCTAGTCAGCCGATCTTATGACTTTAATTGAATGAATTTAAGTATGTAGACATGATCAGCGTGACATGCTGAAGTTCAGATTGAGCATTAGAATGGGGACAAAAAGATGTTGGTCTGAGTGTTTCAGAAACTGCTGAGTGAGCGGCAGTTCTCTGATGAAAAAGCCCTGTCACTGTCAGAGAAGAATGGCCAAACTGCTTTGAGCTGATAGGAAGGGAACAGTAACTCAAATAACCGCCTTGATTCTGTGATTTGTCCCAGCTGTCGTGAGGAAATACCAGAGCACATCGCATCTTTGAGAAATTTGTTCCCAACTCCGACAGAGCCTTTTGGTTCCCGACCATACGTGCGCATACATACCTTGTATGGCATGGACTCAAAGAAGATTGAGGTTGCCGAGATTTTTTTCTTCTCAGTCATGAAGCCGTGCGTCAGGTGACCTCCATCTGGAAGATCCAGCCCCATGATCCTGCCGTGGGGCTCCACAACAGCCGTGTAGACGGCGAAGTTTGCAGGTGACCCTTACAGAGAAGCACAAACGGTATGACAGTAAGTGACAGGAGCACAGCAGATGTTGCATGCCAACGGGTGTAGTCAGACTCAGATTTAAATGCATCCATATTTGATACCAGAGTATGGCTGAACGTTGACACCCCATTTCTCCGAGTCCAGACTGTAGGCCTCCAGTGCTCTCTTCTGACAAAGTCTTTCTAGCTCATCGATATGCTCCGTACCACCGTAGTACCTGTACACATGAATCATGCTCACCATTACAAATAATGTTCATAATGTTAATGCCACACTAATGAGATTGAGCCAGTTGGGATTTTAACTAGATTGTACCTCTGGCCAGGATAGCCCTCGGAGTATTTGTTGTTCATACAGGAACCCAGCGCTTCAAGAACAGCTCTGCTGGCAAAGTTCTCAGATGCTATCAGCTCCAAACCGTACGTCTGCCTGTGCTTCTCTTTTTTAATAATGGAGAACACCTGAATACACACACACACACACTTCTGTTAGGTGGGAACTCTCAAAGGCCCATTATTAGGTACACATTTATTAGGTAATTTGATGTTTTACCTCCACTAAACACAAACCTCTGAGTCGTTGACTGCCAGCGGCTCCAGCAGCATCTTGTTGTGCGATTCCCATTCTTCTTTGCTTATATGATGGGCGTTAGATAAAGACATGATTGCTGTTTTTTTCTTGGTCTCACAAAGTGGAAATCTAAAAGATGAGACTTTTACACAGACATAAAAACAAAAACAATTTCAATTTGAAAGAAACGAACATCTGTGTGTGATGATACAGCATGCAGACAGTGCTGCTGACAAACTGGCCCTACAGATGCTCCATTATTGCAGCACAAAGCCTCAGACAAAGAGTGAATATGCAGCAGCACACCACCCCTGCTACAGTATTATAGTGATAAGGCTAAACTTTGAACCATAGCACTGAACAAAAAGGTCACTGAACTACACAATAAGCCGCATCACTGGTTATTTTGTAACCCAGATAACAAGCTCACTGCTCCATGAAATCCACAGCTGCCAGATCTTTATCAGACTGTCTCTCCTCATGACAGTCATGCATCTGTGCAGCGCATGCTTCTCATTACATCTCCTGACTGACCCAGAAAGACAGCAACAGCTGTTCAGTGCACACGCTGGCTAAGCCTGAACTGAGAGGACCCCTGAACACATCATCAAGTTTAAAAAACACAAAACGTGAAAACTTCTACCTGCAGAGCTAATCTGCTTTAACGAAGGTTAAAGTGCAAAACACATTTACTTCTCCACATATTTTCTCCCTGCTCGCATTAACATTACCGTCCTCTGTGTGTGAAACTTTAACCAGCTCACCGTCTGTGGAGACTCCCGCGCTGTCAGCCGGACACTGAGCTGAAGTTCGAGCCCCTGAGCGCCAACAGTAATATCTGCTTCTCAGCGGAGGGTAAAGTCCGCCAAACTTCCCACCAATCAGCGCATCGCTTCTTCTTCGTTTGCTTTTTATCCTGCGTGCTACATTCTTTACTGCCACCTTGTGCTACAGGCACAGACATGAAGACGACTGTGAGGAAAACTGGAGATCAGCTCACCGGACACATTATTAGGCACACTTATTAGCATGCTCATTAACTAAAAAATCTAATCAGCCAATCACATGACAGCTCATCTGCATCTCTAGATATGTAGATCAGGTTCAAAGTAACCATCAGCATGGAGAAGAAAGGTGTTTTAAATGTCTATTCTGAGGATTTGCTGTGATATTCCCACACAAACATATGTAGAGTTTACAGAGAATGATCTGAAAAGGGGAAAATATCCAGTGAGCAGCAGTTCAGCTAACCCCCTTCCACCATAGGAATCTTACAGTGGACTGAAAACAGGAGACATTGCATTGGAAAACTTTGCAAAGAATTTTATTTCTTGTAAATGTAGTCATTAATAATAGGAGGGGTTGTGGGTTGTTGTTGTTTTTTTACTTACCTCACATTGGCCATGTTTAGTAGCTGCTTTTCTGGATTTTTAATTTTATATTCAGTTAAAACAAACATTACTTTTGTCCTTGTGCCTTACTCCTCAGTCCCTCACATAGACCGGTGTCTGTGGAAGAATCCCAGCAGATCAGCAGTTTCTGAAATATTCAGGCCAGCATGTTTGGCACCAACAATGATGCCACATTGAGTCACTTAAGTCACCTTTCTATCCCATTTTGATGTAATTCAAAATCAACAAATCAGTGCATTCCCAAAAGCACTGATTTGCTGCCAAGTGATTGGCTGATTAGATAGTTGAAGTTAATGAGCACCTAAAAAGATGTACCCAATGAAGTGGCCAGTGAGAGTATATCTATGCATACCATGATGAAGAACAGCTGTAAAATAGCACTTCTCATATCTAACTTTGGACTGTTGGTGCCACCACAAACACACGTCTAACAGAAATCACATTAATTCCATATTAAATCGTCCACAGTTAAGATCAAAGGATAGATAAATGTGATTAATAGCTTCAGTCATTTCCGTTCATTATAAATGTATAACTCCCAAAGAAATAAATTATATTTTCATTGATGCATCTTCTCATGTGTATTTAAACGCAGTTCTGTATTTTTCTACAGTTTTGCATCTGTGGTTTGACTGAAGCTTGTAAAATGTTATTTGACTTTTGTGCGTCTTTATGAGTCTCTCACATCATTGTGGTGGAATTTGTGTGGGCCCACTTCTTAACTCGTGAATGACCTTTCTTACTGCAGCATGACAGACTTCAAATTGCTTAGAAATGACCTTATAATGCTCCCAGATTAATGTACAACAACAATTCCTCCTCTGAGATCAGTGCTGAGGTCTGTCCTGTTTGCGTTAACATACACACAGCCCAGCAAACTGACAAAACCTCTGTTTTTATGGAGGTGGCCACACTGACTGATGATCAGTTTATCAAGTTCATTTGATTAGCAGAACTTGCCACTACTTACTGTTTCTAACAGAATTAAGAGGGTAAGGGTGGACTTAGTTTTTCATGTGAGTCAAATTTAGGTTGATAGGATGAATGGTTTCTTTATCTGAGACTATTTGTGTGCAAGTTAATTTATTGTAATAAACATAATTTGATAGCAACAAAGGGTTAGGGTAAAACTTTAATTTGTAATACATGCACTGAACCCATCGTGCCATGAGCTTTTTCATGCCATAGAATGAGTGTGGCATCTGGGACACTGGTCAAATCTTGATTTAAATGCTCCTAATTATTGGGTTGCAGGTAATGCTTCCATGCATTATACCAAGGACTACCACACTTCCAAAGCCATATTTTACTCATTTTAATTTATCAGTTACATTAACTGATAACTATTTGGTTTTTTTAAATCTACCTAACGAATGCTGTCTAAACCTGCAGTGAATCGGCAGACTCCACAAAGTAAATATCAGCTGACTTCCATATCAGCGGACCCAGATGTGGACTCTTGCACCTGAAGTTACAAAAGTCTCCTCTACACCAGGACATTCCGGTAAAGAAGCAAATAAATGAACAGACACATTTCACTGGTTCATCTTATTAATCTGAAATATTTTCATGAGTCAGTTATATACAATGTAAGTCCCCCCCCCGAAAAAAAAACCCAAACAAAAAAGAGTGGCAAAACTCAGTTAGGAAAGTTGAAATTGTACAATGATGAGTTTACCATGTTCAATATCGAGGGGTTCATCCCAATGTACGTGAATTTGATTTCAATTGTAGCTTTACTTCCTGGAAGGAACGAGGCCGTTATTCCCACGCCAAAATATACACAACCCCTCTTCACTGGTGTCTCCTCCGACGGTCACACGTTACAGTAAATATCAAATACTCTTCATAGATCTTCCTTTAAAAATAGTCAAAGATATATTGCCTCAGTCCATGCGCAAGTGAAAACGCTTCGGATACTGTGCATCATTTGAGAGATAGGGAGTTTATTCCTCTAGCTGCCGCCGCCGCCGCCGCCGCCGCTTCTTTTGCTGCAAAGAGAAAATTCAAGATGAAAACAACCAGTTGTTGTAGTGGACCTAGGATTGATTAACTACTAATCCACGACTACTGCAAATGCTGGGATTGTGTCAATACATTTCTGGAATCAGACTAGACATCATTACATGCTTAATAGACCATCTCAGAGCAGGAAATCAGTCACATGAATCACAATTATTTTGGAGTGGACTAAGCAGGATTAAGTACTTTGTCAGCTTTCTTAATTTAATTCTGAACTTCAGTGTGCATGACTCAAGTCACAGCCTGACCTGACTATCAGAAATGTATCTACACATGGCAACAACTGGGTATTATTGTCAAAGGTCTGTTTGACAGCAATAAGTGAGTATATTGTTAGCACAAGGATGCGACAAAATGTAATAAGCTTCAACTGTGTTTTGTGTTCTGCCAGTGTAAACAAGTGCTGTTTTGTTTTATTTTTTTACTCAGAGTCAACAGGAGACTTCTTTCACACAGAAATACATGCACACACTGTACAGGACAAGAGAGATTTATCAACACTAACAAGTTTATTAAAGTACACCTAATATGCTCTTTCTGACTTTTGTATCAACTGTGGACACTCATGTTATCAAGGTCAACGGTACAAAAAAAAAAAAAAAAAAGTTCAGGCTTCAAACTGCTCCAAACACTCAGTGTCAGACAGGTTTTTTTTTTCTACTGTTGACTCTGTATGACATTAATTAGAGCAGAGATCCTGAACATAGTCATTTCAGGAAGATGGCTCTGGCGTGAACACAGAAGCCTCGCCCACCTGATGTTTCAAGCCTGCTGGTTGGGCGGGACAGCCAATCAAGAGAAAGGTTTGTCTTAAAGGAGGAGACACTAAAACAGCCTATTGCAGACAAAGGACATACCAAAATGCTCAACCAAAGACTAGTATGAGAAATTATTTTAATTGATTTAGTAAACATAAAAAACACTTTATTGTAAGAGCCTCTCCTTGCTGAAAGTCAGTGAGGAAAGTAATTTATTTATTACTAACTGAAAACTGGAGATAAGATGAGTAAAAACATCATAAAACAAGTTCGGAGGTAACAGAAAGTGGACTGGTACTCCTATAGCACCTTTCCATTTTTAAACAGCCGTCTACAATCACACACAATAAATTAGTGCTTTTATCTAACCCTAAGCACCTTTTAATATGTAATATTGTAAACTAAACCTGTTACAATAATAAATATATAATACATACTGTATACTATTAAAAATAGTATGTATTTTCACTCCTCCAGCTGCCCTTAAGATATCATCGAAAAGAATGCTGAACACTAAAAAAAGTAATAGGGTGTAAGGTGTGCCAATAACAGTGCAGTTTTTCTGAAAATAAATGTAAAGAATTCACTTTCATTGCCAGTTTTCCTCACAGGAAACTCAACATTTACCACCTGGTGTTTAATTCAGTCTGTGCTGTTAAATAACCACTTATGAAATGCCTGCACAGCTGAGGTACTTACCTTTTTTCTCCTCTTCTTTCTTTCTTGCCGCATCCTCTCTCTGTTTTCTAATGATGGCGAGGCGAGCGAGGTCAGCTTTGGCCTGGTCTGTCTTGCCGGCCAAGTGCATCTTCATGTAACGCTCCTTGGCCTTCTGCTTCTCGATCTCTTCTCTGTGCAGAAGAACATGTTTCAAGGTTAGAGGAATGACAGGAGTTCAGTTTTCCTGTAATGTTCTACACACAAAAAGCCTTTATGACACATAGTCACCTCAGATTAGATTTGTGTGTACCAAACAGCTTTTTCTCAAACTGTTAACAATTTGCGCTTCAGGTTCATAATCCACAATAG
Source organism: Haplochromis burtoni (assembly GCF_018398535.1). Taxonomy (NCBI): domain Eukaryota; kingdom Metazoa; phylum Chordata; class Actinopteri; order Cichliformes; family Cichlidae; genus Haplochromis; species Haplochromis burtoni. Next base: position 448,731 of record NW_024582825.1, read on the forward strand.
TCCAAATCTCATAAGCTCATTGAAAAGGTTTCATTTAATACTATACTTTCAAGTAAAGTCCCCTATTGGCACTAATACAAGGTGACAAGCTGATGACACACACCTCTCTCTCCTTGACAATTGCCGGGGCTCTTCCAGCTCAATCTGCGTCACCTTCTTGGACTTCTGAGCCACTCTGTTGGGGTTCTCAATTTCTATCAATCCCTCGACACCGGCTCTCCTCCTCTGCAGACAAACACCAACATCTCATACAGTGCAAGCCAAACACTAACCACATATTGAGATAATAAAAAGTGCTTTAAGTGTGCACATTAAATAACACATTGGCCTTTATGTACATGATGGAAAAGCTGTGGCAGTACCTGGGAATCTTCATCATCGCTGTCCTCTGATCCAGAACCTGGTAGCTTCTCCTCTGCTGTGTCATTCTGAGCTGCACCTTCCTGCTCCTGCTCTTCTTGCTCTTGCTACAATACATAAATGACTGTTATTTTTTACATAATACATAATAAAGATGTTTAACTAATCATGTAATCGCTGAGATACTTTAAGAAAAAGAAGTGCAATTTCAACAATACATCTCAATTTCTCTACATGATATATTTTTGTAAAATGGCATAACCCCCTCCCTTTTTTTGGTAGCTCATTAAATAAAAAGGTTCTATAGCAGATGGTGAAAACTGTAACTTTTCAGTCATTTACTTGTTTAGCTGTTACTTAATCACTTTGGTTCAGTATGAGTTGTTATGGGGGGGACTGGCTTTTCTTTTTCAATAAGAAAACCTATGAAAAAAGTGGGCCGGACTGGATTATTTGCTGGACCGATTCTAGCCCCCTTGCCTTATGTTCGACATCTCTGACGTAACAAGGATAACTTTCAATCAGGAGTGTCTAACAAAAATGTATCCGGCTATGTTTTATTCTTTTCAGCTGTTTTCGCGTTGCATTGTGGGAAGTGTAGTCTCCAGCCGGTCTACTTGTGTGGGACATGACTGAGTGTACACTCCACCAACCTTTCTCCTCTCCTTTTCTGCCTTCATCTGGGCATCTATCTCTTCGGGGCTGGTGTACGTCCGCATCCGACCCTTGTGGCCACCTTTCTTACCTGGAAGGATGACGAAAAACACAGATATGATCGCATTTTGTACAGAGCACGAAAGAAAGAGCGGGCAGACAGGCATCAGATGAATCTGAGCAGTTTATAGACATGCTGGCACAGGCCTGCTTAATGCTGAAACATCATTCAGAGCGTAGTTATGCGAGTTAGAATGCCGCCCCAGCAGTACATGTCGATCGGGTGGCTAACAGCGGACAAACAAACATACAAAAATGATTTCAGTCCATTCAAACAACTTTTAGAGTCACTCTTACCTCCTTTTGGCATTTTAACAAACTAAGTCTTTACTATAAAGTCCCTAACCAGTGAACACTGACAGAAAACATAAATGTGACGGCAGCGACACAAACTGACAGCTGGCTAAACTCACAGTGGCAATAAGGAGCAGTATATTTTGAGTTGTCCAAGGATATGCCGGTTCATAAATAGTGAACACGTGGGGTTTTTTGGTAAGCCCGTATGCCGCTATGAACCACACATAAAATATTCCAAGAAACGTGTTAGTTATTTTTCCAAATAACATTGGCTATCGTAGTGTAGAAATCTAAATAATGCCCTTAAATGTAAGGCAATTTGTAAGACTGCTAAAGTGATGCAATAGACCAGGCCCAACAGTAAAACATACTTAACCGTACGAAATAAGTATTTTAGGGGAACTTGCATAGTTTATTAGGCTGAGACAAGTTTTAAGAAGTTACTTAACGCCTTTATAAAGAGGTTATCTTAAGTTTCGCGCAATGACGTCGTTCGAGAGACGGAAGGCCTTTTAATCAACCCCCGCATGTGACGTCATATATACGCGCCTGAGAGGGGCTCGTAAGACAAACAGGAAAATACTTAGAGCATTTTGTTGCATTTTTAGCTAAACAGAGACAAAATGCCAAAAGTAAAGAGGAGTCGAAAGCCTCCCCCAGACGGCTGGGAGCTCATTGAGCCCACTTTGGACGAGCTGGATCAGAAAATGAGAGAAGGTAGGCCAGGGAAGTTTCTCGGGGTGATCGGCCGTGGGGCTGTATGCGCAAAGTGAGTCCTGTGTATGACACTGTGAAGCAGCATGGTCTCCCCACACTGATGGATTCGGGTTATTCAGTTTCAGTACATGTTTATATTTGAAACACAAGTTGGCTCTCACCTGAGTTATGTGATGTACCCACAGTAAAAAAAAATTGGGGTGAGGTGGGGTGGGGGCGCGGGCAGTGGTTTTCCTGGATTTCCTGTTCACATCAGCTACATCCGGTAACTGGGAAGAAATGGGAAGCTCACCTGGCCCATCATATTTCTGCTTACAGGTGCCAAAATCCTGTGCGGGTTCACCACATTAATACATTGCATTGTATCAGTTCCCCAAGGCAGGTAGTCCTTGTGATGTCATGCTCCTGGTATCAAAGCTAACCATCCTGAATCTTGTTCTGTGTTCTAGCTGAAACTGAGCCGCACGAGGGGAAGCGAAAGGTGGAGTCCCTCTGGCCCATTTTCAGGCTGCATCATCAGCGGAGTCGATACATCTATGACCTATTCTACAAAAGGAAAGCCATCAGTAGAGGTGGGCACAGCCAGCTGAAGTGTTTCCATTACACAGGTTGTGTTTAGGGCAGCTATGGACCACTGCTAGCACTTTCATCTCCTTGGAGGACCACTTTAGTCTTCAAGTATTACAAAAAAACCCTAACAAACAAACAAGAAAACGCCCACAAAATACTTAAAAAAAATGTAGTTTTGTTGTTGTTGTTTTTTAATTTCAGATATTGTATAACAAAACAAAACTGCACAAGTAAACACAATTTTTTTCTAACTTCCAAATGAAGCCTTTTATTAAACTACCAAATAAAAAGATTGGCACTCTTTCTGGCCAGACACGTGACAGCACGTCTGCTAATATTTTGTTTGTATTTAACACAATAAAATATAGACATAAGTGTACACAATAGTTTTTGAGTGCTAGTGAAAATGGTTTTCTTTACAAATAATTCTCTCACTGAAACACTCACAGCCAATCCCTCAACATGTTTATACTCTGCTCATTTTGCCTTCGTATTAAATAATTTTTTGCTTTTTAAAGAACTTGTTTTAACATTGCACTCAACAACAAACAAATCCTCCCTAACAAAAAAGGAATTTCAAGGGCCAAATTGCATTATATTTCTTCACGTCAATATACAGGCTGAAAGTGGCCACTGGGCTGTGAGTTTGAGATCCCTGGTCTAGGTATACGCATTCATAGTGCACTTACTCGGACTATACATGTGGAAAATGCATCTATGAAAAGCCATCAGTGTCTTCATTTGGTCCGGAGACTCGTGGCATTGGTGGCTGGGAAGAAACTCTTATGTCATGGCATCAGCAGCTTGTTTTGAAATGCAGTAAAGGCTAAAGCTGAAAATGTTTTTAAATAACATTAAAACGCTGGGGGGGAAAAAACACTGAAACAATAACCCTCTCTCCCCGAGGTAATTTGTACATTGACGAACTCTGGTAGGAGGTACAGGATTCCCTCATGTAAGCCTAACCACTATACTCATTTGTTCTTCTGTTAGTTAAACCGATTAATGAACATTACAGAGAAGTGTTTTTTGAGGTGAATATTTCAAATGATAATTATTAATTGTTATTCATTTATTCATTCAAGTGTGTATGCCTGCTTAGGGTGTTTGTCTTGATTTGTGTTGATGTCTAATTATTGATGCAACAGTTTCCTGATCCAGGACGAGTTTCTTCTATGGGAGATGGTAAAGGTATCTTATCTTAACATTTCCTGTTCTGGAATGTACAAGATATCAAACCTGTACTGTGTTTCTTCCTTGCAGAGCTATACGAGTACTGTATAAAGGAAGGCTACGCAGACAAGAACCTCATTGCCAAGTGGAAGAAGCAGGGCTACGAGAACCTGTGCTGCCTGCGTTGCATCCAAACACGAGACACCAACTTTGGAACCAACTGCATCTGCAGAGTCCCCAAGAGCAAGCTGGAAGTTGTAAGTCTGGCAGTATTTTAGCATTTCTTGCTAGAATCATCTTTTCAAACAGTTTCCAAGGAAACAACAGTTTGAGCTTGTTTCTGTTTAGACAGAATTTGTGTGTTTGTATGAAGAAAACACAAAAAGGAAACAGAAAAGGAGACTAGAAAGCTGAAAACGTGACTGTCAAATTGAAGAAAATATGAGCTTATTTTCTTGATCAGGCAAACACGTTCAATGTACAGTAGCTTGCAAAAGTATTCAGCCCCTTGAACTTTTCCACATTTTGTCACATTACAGCCACAAACATGAATCAATTTTATTGGAATTCCACGTGAAAGACCATAGATGGACAGCGTTTGTGAACAGCAGTTTTCAGAGCTTGCCACAGATTCTCGATTGGATTTAGATCTGGACTTTGACTGGGCCGTTCTAACACGTGGATATGTTTGTTTTAAAGCATTCCATTGCTGCCCTGGCTTTATGTTTAGGGTCGTTGTCCTGCTGGAAGGTGAACCTCCGCCCCAGTCTCAAGTCTTTTGCAGACTCCAAGAGGTTTTCTTCCAAGATTGCCCTGTATTTGGCTCCATCCATCTTCCCATCAACTCTGACCGGCTTCCCTGTCCCTGCTGAAGAGAAGCACTCCCAGAGCATGATGCTGCCACCACCATCTTTGACAGTGGTGATGGTGTGTTCAGAGTGATGTGCAGTGTTAG
>NW_024582825.1:455187-456859 GCF_018398535.1 Haplochromis burtoni
CAATCAAATAGACTCTAGACTTTAACAGTCTTCATCTGAAGTTCTGATTCTGTTTGTCGTGTTAAAATAAATCACTGAAAGGCTGAAGGTTTCAAAGATTCGTGTGTAATCATAAAAAAAAGATTTGGATAATTGAGGATGGGTACTTTGCATTTGCATGTTCTAAGTATAAAATATTGATGTAATATTTTGTATGTGTTTAATCGCTACAATGGCGCAAACCTCCACAAGCATGTAGCTTTAAAAGTTATGGAAGTGAAGATTTGCAAATTAAATCAAGACCTCAGTTATATCAGTGAACTTTTAATAATTCAAAATGCCAGGCTGTGTCTCGACTTCAGATTAATAATCTATAGCAAACATATTATGATTATGCATTATATACACCCACATACACATCATGAACAACAATAACTGTGGTCCAGTAATGAAGTCACTATTAGGGCGTCATATAGTGGGCACATTATAGTGGAAATATAGCTCATGTAACATATGACACAATCTTACACAATCTTTTTCATCTTATCAGAGGTCCCTCATGTACGGAGATCATTTATGTATAAAAAATATTTACTCCAACAGTGACACAGAAATTACAGAAAAAAACTGCTGAGAATTCAGGATCACAAGTGGCTCATAAAATTAATCATTTTTAAATGTCACAGCTTTCTTTCTTACTTTTCTTTTTTAAATGCATTTTTAAACTGAATTACAAATGCAAAACTTTTCACTTGCAATACCAGATTCACCCACCAGGGGGAGGTGTACCTTCTTTTGTCCATATATCTTTATGGACAACAATTTGTCCATTAAAATGAGGTAAGTAAGTTGATGTTTTATATAATAGTGGTGCCAAATTTTACTTGCTTTACTCATTTTGATGTTTGAAAACAGGGTTAAAATAAGTGTATTTGTAGATTTGATCTAATGTATTTGTCTGTTTGACTCCTGGCTTATTAAAAGAGCCAAGTTAATGTTCCTGTATTCTTACAGCCCACTTAAAAATAAATAAATAAATCCAGTTGTAGTCCTACCTTTTCATGAAGGAGCTCTTACACAAGGAAAGACCTAATTTTGAGATTTAGGCATAATTTACCTGTACACAGACATAAACAGATACACTGGTAGCACAATACAGGAAGAAATGCAAGATTCCAACAGAAGCCTACAGTACTGTGCAAAAATCTTGAGCCACCCCACATTTGTTTTTATTTAGAATAACTTTATTATCCACAATTTATTATCAATGGACAATTCTCTTTGGTTCACCAAGTTATAAATCAATCAAGTGACTTCATATCAACCCACATATACATGTACAAAAATGTCATTACAAAACTTCAATACAATCATAACATATCAGAGCATCTAATTATTCAGTATACTAATTGCTCTGAGCACAAATGTATGTTTGGCTGTTTCAGTAAATAACTGCATCCATTTCCAATTTTTCTAGAAAATTCCAAAGAAATAAGGAGTGACTGACACTATAACATTTTGTAACTTGGGTTTTTCCTGTTGAATTTAAAGATGGATATTACATGCAGACTTTAACAAAGGAAACACAAAACAGTGACTCAATGCCATCTTCATAATTTTGCTCTTTACATTGCAAAGATCAAAAAGTTTTGAACTTGGTGATTAAAAAACTGCAGATGATTTCCACTGTTTT
>NW_024582826.1:0-3639 GCF_018398535.1 Haplochromis burtoni
TAACTGACACATACACAATGACACTCCAAAACAAATACAAACACCCAAAAATGACTCAAACGTGTGTTTCCATGGAGACGGGGTACTCACATGATGAGAGCCTCCCACTCGAAGAAGTTCTCCTCGTTCACTGGACCTGCACAGCAAACACAAACTCTTTAAATCTCGGGTGTCTGACTGTTGGAACAACACGCTGAACATCTGAAGACACATCTGCAGAAGCTACAGATGTGTTCTGGTGTCTCACCTGCCACGATGCCCTCAGGTGGGTTCAAGGTCAGCTCTGAAACACAAACACAGAAAGATGAGTGACCTTTGACCTCTGCTGTGATCCGGTCTCAGTCACATTTTTAAACAGCTGATAGATTGTTTGCTTTCCCATGTTGAAGAAATGATTAACATTTATTCATTTAAAAACAGCCTAAAGCAAGAAAGCAGTTATAAAAGACTTCCCAATTATCTTAAATACCAATCAGATTTACCACAATGATCTATGTCGAACTGTTTATCCATAACTGTAAATCTGCAAGTTCGAACACTTATACACAACATAATACAACTGTAATTACCCCTAACCTGTAAAGTTGCAATTGTTATACATAGCTCTACGTATACACCTTAATATATACTCTGTATATATTATCACTGTGACAGTGTTGCAACTACTTGCACTTTAAATTCTGTTTACACCCACATAAACTACAAGATTCACAAAGCACTGTTTGTGTGTTTTACTTTCTTTTAGGGAACGTGCAAACTAAGAACTTCATTGCTCTGCGTAACCATTTGTGTTTTGCGGTGTACATGACAATGAAGTTCTTGAATCTTGAATGAATCGACTAATCTATGCAGAATTCACATTATTACACAAGATTAAAGTGTAGCAGCCTGAAATGAGCGCATTAAATAAATGACAGGCCTAAATATGAATGTGTACCGAGGCTAATCCCCCAGTTCAAGTTCTTATCGTTAGCCCTCAGTGCACCAAACTACATTTAAAAACCTTCAAATTTATCACTTTCAGAAAAGGCAAATCAGCCGCCGTGTCAGTGCAGCGCTGAAGCCTCGCAGCGAGTTTTCCACCTGCGCTCTGTGTTCCTGTAACCAACAGATAAACATGATGTTCGCATTTTGTGTTCATTTAACATACTTCAGAAAAGTTTTGAAAGTTACATCACGGCAGCTATATGGAACATTCTGGATAACGCCACAAACACATTATATAAGCTCCAAATTATACCGCGGTTTAAACTGCAGGTGGACAAAGCCGACACCGGATTATTCACACTGTCCAGATATTCATCAGGTTATCGGTTTGAGTCGCAGGTACAGAAGAACAAACGCGGACAGCGAAGAAAAGCTCAAATCGACCGAACTTTTAACGAGTTTCGTACAGAGATACAGGCGCTAGCGGAGCTGTTAGCTTAGCATGCTAGCTAACATTAAAAGACCTCCCATTGGCTGAAAGCGGCTCGCGTTACTCACGTTTGTACTCGGCCATAAGTCTCTTGAGCGCTGTGCCAGCCATCGTGTTTACCGGAGAAAATAACAAACAAACAAATAAACAAAAGTGGCTCAGTTTCTCAGGTTCTCACAGAGCAACGGACCAACAGCTGATCCGACTGAGCATGCGCAAAACGTGTTTCAGTTTGCGTGTCAGCAGACAGCGCACCCTGTCGACAAAAATAAAAACAATTCATTTAAAAACAAATAAAAAATAATTAATGTTTAATAATTAAGCTCATTTGTTTAATTGTAAACTTAATTTTACTCAGGTAAATGTTTTTTGTGCCTTTAATAAATGTTATATAGTCTTTTTTATTCAATTTTGTCTTTATTTAATTTAATTTATGTATGTAATTGATTTCCTTACCTGGATGACTGAGAATCAAGATGTATGCATGTAATAATAAGTTACGGTCTAACTGTGCCACGGTCTAAATGTGCCACAGCAGATCTGTTTTGTTGTTGTTGTTGAATACTCAAATACATAATAAAATAAATAAATAAATTAAATTCAAGTCAACTTTATTTATACAACGCCAAATCACAACAACAGTCACCTCAGGGTGCTTTATATTGTAAGGTAGACCCTACAATAATACATACAGAGAAAAACCCAACAATCATATGACCCCCTATGAGCAGTGGGAAGGCCACGGTGGGAAGGAAAAACTCCCTTTTAACAGGAAGAAACCTCCCAGGCTCAGGGAGGGGCGGGGCCATCTGGACCCACTGGTTGTGGTGAGAGAAGGATGACAGAATGGTGTGAAAGAGAGATTAATAACAAGTGTGATTTAGTGCAGAGAGGTCTGTTAACACATAGTGAGTGAAGAAGTGTCTGACAGCGAATGACTGCCTGGAAATAGTGCCACATGTGAAAAGTGGCACTATTTAATAGTGCCAAGTATGTAAAACTGGTGGTGGTCAGAGGGCCCGGTGGCGCCAGTGTCCGGCAGCCTCGCTTCTGTCAGTGCGCCCCAAGGCAGCTGTGGCTACAATGTAGCTGCCATCACCAGTGTGTGAATGTGTGGATGACTGGACGTGTAAAGCGCTTTGGGGTCCTTAGGGACTGAGTAAAGCGCTATACAAATGCAGGCCATTTACCATTTACCAAAAGTGATGATTTCCTGTTTTTCTCTTTTTACTTGTAATGACTCATTGGTCTGTGTGACCTTTGACCTAAGAGTGCAGTTTCCAGACTGTTTTTAAAATATTCAAACTACAATCGGCAGTCAGAACTCAACTTTGTTACTTTATACAGTGAGAAAGTTCTGTGGCCTGAATATTGAACTGCTGGATTTTGCCTATATTATCTGCCGAGGGATGTTTTTATCTGTTATTGTTGTTGCTGTGTGCAAATGCTGCAACTGCACACAGCTGCCACATCAGAACGTGCTGCAGTAAGTTCCTCTTTATCAGGAAGTCTAGTTCAAGGCCCTCTGCTGCCTCCCCCCAACAAGATGTAGATGAACTAAAGAGCATAAAAAGAAAATGAATGTTGATTACACAACAAATATTTATGACCTTTTCCTTTTCTCTGATTATGTTTTTTTTGGGTGAACAGTCCTGCTTTTCTTATGCAGCCCTACTGAGCTTCCAATCATGAGGCTTGACTCACACTGACTGTTTTATTGTTACAGTTTAAAACTCCTCAAGGTGAATGTTGTTGCGATTTGGGGCTACGTAAATAAAGCAGAATGGAATTGAAATCAGTAAACATGATAATGTTCTGAAACAATTGCATTATCAAACAGATCTGTTATACGCTGCTTGACGATAAGTCTAAATTAATCTAATTCTAAAGGAGGTCTGATCCTAATCACTGATCTGAGGGTCTCTATGGTTTACAGACAAACAGCAGCAGCTTTGTGTCTCAGCAGCTGCATCTTGACAGCGTGTTTGGGGACCTCAAATTAAAATGTAATGATGTAATAATATCAACAGTTAAACAATCATTTTTGGCATCAAATATGAATTATAGTCTTTAAAGAATCAGCATTAAACTCATCAGTATTTAAAATATCGCTGTTAAATTATATAGTCAATATTGTAGTCATCAGTGTTCAAAATTAACATTAAATCACTGAATGCTGATAACACGAATGTTAAAGTATTAAAAAGTAAATCATTAAATGT
>NW_024582826.1:3659-4876 GCF_018398535.1 Haplochromis burtoni
TCAATATTGTAGTCATCAGTGTTCAAAATTAACATTAAATCACTGAATGCTGATAACACGAATGTTAAAGTATTAAAAAGTAAATCATTAAATGTATTATACTCAATAACAAAATGATCAGTTTTTTAAAAACTGAGTCATCATTTAAATGATCAATATTCAAATATTCTTTAAAGGATCAAAGTTTAAATTATTAACATTGAAGTTTCATGTTAAGCAGAAAAGAAAAAAAACATCTGAAACACAAAAACCATCACAAATTTCAGACATTACACAGAAATATCAGATGTAAATTATAGTCAGTTATTTTTCAAACAATAAGAAGTAAAATGAAACTATCATAGAAATGATCTCTGTATGGATAGACTTCAGGTTTAAATCTGTTTGGAGGTAAAAATCAATCAGAAATTCAAACAAACACGAAACCTTAAACAGTGTATGGATAATTATACAAACGATGGTTGCAACCAACACATCACCCAGCTGTTTTTTAAAGTGACCATAAACTTTTCACAGACACAAAGCACTATACAACAAAACAGAGTAAAACAAGTCGGATTAAAATATAATAGAAAATTAATGTGCCGTTAACAGCCATACAAAAGCACAGAATAATGTAAACAAGCATTTTAATAACAGCAACTATCAGTAAAAGTCTCAACTGAAGACCTGGTTAAGCAAAAACAGAAATTAACTGCTTTAAGGTCTCCAGAGTCAGATAAATGTAATTGTAGAGGCAGACTGCTCCATAACCTTGGCGCCACAAACTACGGAGCTCTGTTGCCCTCAGTCTTTACCCTCGTACAAGGAAGAACTAACAAACTCTGAACCTGTGATTGGAAACTGTAAGCAGCAGCGTGCTTAGTAAGAAACTTGGATAGAACATCTTGGTCCTGGCTCAGGTGATCTGTAGTAAATCTACTAGAAAGATCTACTAAGACCAAGTGTAGAGAATTTAAGAAAGGAGTATGTGTGCTTGCTAGGGTTACCAGGGCCCCACCCTGGAGCCAGGCCTGGGGAGGGTGCCAGGCCTTAGTCCGTGGGGCCTGGCAGAGGACAGCCCGAAAAAAGGACATGGGCCCATCCTGCTGCAGGTCCACCACCCACAGGAGGCAGCATAGGCGGTGTGTTGTGTGCTGGGTGGCGGCCACTGGTGGACCGATCCCTGGCTACCAAGGCTGGCAATCAGGACATGGAATGTCACCTCTCTGGTGGGG
>NW_024582826.1:4896-12199 GCF_018398535.1 Haplochromis burtoni
GGACATGGAATGTCACCTCTCTGGTGGGGAAGGAGCCTGAGTCTGTGCGTGAGGTTGAGAGGGACCGAGGTACCTAAACGTATAGTGAGGGTGCGCTGGGAACGCCTTGCAGAGGCCCTGGTCCACAAGATCTTCAATGCACAGCTCCACCAGAGCTTCCACAGCATTCTGAGGGAGACTGGGGATATTGAGTCCAAATGGACCATGTTCAGCACCTTCATTGCAGAAGCTGCTGCACTGAGCTGAGGTGAGGTGGTTGGTGCCTGTCATGGTGATAACCCCCAAACCAAATGGTGGACACCAGAGGTGAAGGGAGCCACCGGGCTGAAGAAGGAGTCCTATCGGGCTTGGTTAGCCTGTGGGACTTCGGAGGCAGCTGAGAGGTACCAGGCCAAGCTGAACGCATCTCAGGAGGGGAAAGTGGTGCTCTACCTGCCCTGTGTACAGTGCAGGTGAAGCACTGCTGACTTCGACTGAGAAAATTGTCGGGCGGTGAAAGGAATACTTCAAGGACCTCCTTAATCCCACTGGCATGTCTTCTGTGGTGGAAGAGTCTGGGGACGCGATGGATGACCTGCCAATCTCTGGGGGCGAGGTCACTGAGGCAGTTAAACAACTGCTTGGTGGCAGAGCCCCTGGGGTGATTGAGGTCCGCCCCGAGTTCCTGAAGGCTCAGGATGTTATAGGGCTGTCCTGGTTGACACACGTGTGCAATGTTGCGTGGAGATCATGGGCAGTACCTCTGGATTGGCAGACCGGGATGGTGGTTGCCATCTTTAAGAAAGGGGACTGGAGGGTGTGTTCCAACTACAGGGGGATCACACTCCTCAGCCTCCCTCCCTAGGAAAGTCTATACCAGGGTGCTGGAAAGGAGAGTCAGTCTGTTAGTCAAACCTCGGATACAGGAGGAATAATGCAGTTTTTGTCCTGGTCGTGGAACAATGGACCAACTCTTCATCCTCTCGAGGAGTTTTCCCAACCAATCTTACATGTGTCTTGTGGACTTGGAGGAATTCGACTGTGTCCCTGAGAGATGCTCTGGGAGTATACGGTGTCTGGCCCATTGCTACGGGGGATACGATCCTACATTTATATACAATACAACCGTTGCAAGAGCTTGGTCCGCATAGCCGGCAATAACTCAGACTTGTTCTCGGTGGATGAGGAAGGAAAAACAGGGGGGCCAGAAAGTCCAAAACACAGTTCTAGGGTTCAGCCTAGTCATGGGGAAAGCACAGGGAACCGGACACTTTAGGGGCCAGCCAGGATGCCAGTGACATAGACACAGCACCTCAATGGACAGGTCAAGAGACCAGCAAGCTAGACCCTCTAGCGACTTGCCTGGAGGTTGGTGTTGGCAAAGATTACAGGAGACTGATGATGATGATGATGGCAATAAAGACCTTCTGGTGGCATGACCAGCGATGGCATGACTCAGCAGGGCCCATGGAAATCTCTGGCCTCTCTGCATTCTCGGGACACTGAAGATTCAGGATGTGGAGGCTGGGACTGCTCAGCACACTCAGGGTGCTCTTGGTGCTCAGAGGACTGTGGTTGCTCAGCAGGGCAAGAAATCTCTCTGATGACTGAGGCTGCTTAGCAAATCTCACAGCTGACTCTGACAACTGGGAGTGGCAGAGCTACAACATATACCATATACAAACAGTATCTGAGCCATGAACAGCCTAGGGAACCACCTAGAGGTCTGGTGTGGTGCTTCTGCACTTGCAGACTGGGGTGGTGGTTCCCATCTTTAAGATGGGGGACCAGAGTGGTGTCTCCAACTACAGGGCATAGAAATACAAATAACATTCAATTCAATTAAAATCTACGTTCCTACCCCTCACTTCTGGAGAGGAAAGGTCATCCATAAGTTGAACCTTTGATATAAGAGGAACAATGCTGTTTTTATCCTGATCACAAAACACTGAACCAGCTCTTTATATTCCCAACCAGTCTACATTTGTTTTTGTAGCCATTTGATCCTTCAGAGCCATTTGTTCCCTTTATAGTGCTGGACTCCTCCAGAGCTGCCCTGTGTCACTAACTCATAGGTCTCTGTGCATGCACAATCATCCAGGTAGCATTTTCAGATGAACAGAATCAACTTTCTGGGACTCTGTTCATAGTTTTTAGGCTTTCACTTTGTTGGCCTAAAAATCACACAGCTGCTTTTTGCAGATGATGTATTTCTGCTAGATTCAAGATTCTTTATTTGTCACATGCATAGTTATACGAGTACAACACGCAGTGAAATGTATCCTGATACGCTCCTCGACTGTGCAAAGACAGATAACATTATATACATTAAGCGAACAGGAGGACATTATATAAGTGAATTATGTACTTTAAGTGAATTAAATAAAATAAGTAAATCTAGAAACAATCTAGAAATTCTAAATGAAAAATCTGAAAAATGTACATTGTGCGGGTGGGATGTACTAATAAGTCCTGTCTCTGACACTTATGGATGCTGTGTGTGTGGGGGGAGATTTTATCTCTCGGCTGGCCTGGGAACGCCTTGGTGTTCCTATGGATTAGCTGGAAGAGGTGACTGGAACAGGGAACTCTGGGGTCCTTAGGCTGCTGACCCTGTGACCCGTAAAGGGATAAGTGGAAAAATGGATGGATGTATATCCACCAACTATGATCACCAGCTTTCCAATGTTATTTTTATGTATCTGTTTTGTTTAAAATACAACTTTTTGCATTGCAGATTCTTTATTTTTCTTCTATATGTTTTATCAAGTGATTTAACATCTTTTAAAGGCAAATAGCAGCAGTTTTAAAGTCTGTAAGTCTAACAGAGACCAGAACTCAGGATCCGGTTCGGTGGGTCAATCAGCTCTCTGGCAGCCCAGCAGCCTCCTCAGCTGAGCCCTGATCTCCGTCACCTTTAGGCCATACACCACCGGGTTGAACACAGTCGGGATCATCACCTGGAAGATGGAGGTGAGGACGGAGGCTGTGGGCTGACTGCCGGCCTGTAGGCGGCGATGCAGCACCTCCACCCCGGAGCTCACGCTGTAGTTACAGAAGACGAGCAGGTGCGGCAGGCACGTGCTCAGTGCTTTGCTGCTGAAGCTGCGCGAGCGCCGCAGGCAGACGGACAGGACGGCGCTGTAAGAGAAGAGCACAAAGATGGCGGGCAGCAGGACAGTAGCTACAATGACCGAGAGGTTGTAGACTTCGCTCAGCAGTGTCTCACGACCACCACAGCTCAGACTGACCAGGCTGTAGATGTCGCAGTAGATCCTGCTGAGCTGCGAGCGGCAGAGCGGCAGACGGCTCGCCAGCAGCACCGCAGTGCCGACCAGCCCGACAGGCAGCAGCCAGCAGAGCAGCAGCAGTGCCAGCACTGTGGCTGGAGACATGACAACGGTGTAGAGCAGCGGGCGGCAGATGGACACATACCGGTCAAAAGACATGGCTGCTAGCAGTAGGAAGCTGGAGGTGCCCAATGAATATAAAAGCCAGGCCTCACACATGCACACACGCAGGGTCACCTGCACTGAGCGGACCCCTCTCAGCAGGTCCACCAGAAGTTTGGGGTAAAACACCGTGCTGCCCGCCACAGAGTTCATCAGCACAGCCGTCACAAACACAAACATGGGGCGGTGGAGGCTCCGCTGGGAGCAGATCACGTAGACCACCAGGCTGTCGCTGCACAGCATGAACAGGTAGGCGCACAGGAAGAAGAAGAAGAAGAGCCGCTGATTGGACAGCTGCGCCAGGCCGTCCAGGGTCACTGATGTCACCAGGATGGGCAGTGAGGTCACGTTTACCCCTGCTGACATCATCGGGGGAGACACAACAATCTGAGGGAGGTGTCAGCTGACAGAAAGCTCTGGAACAGCTGCACACAAGTTTAAACCATCAAATCAAAAACAAAAGCAGAAAAAATATTGTTTCAATATCAGATCATCAATTTGCAATTTATCATCAAATGAATACTTATTTGACTCAAAAACATATAAAATGTTACCATTCAAATGATCATTGTTGAAATACTGAAAACTGACACGTAAATCAAAATCATCAGAGTTTAAAATGTGTTTGAATCATTCAGACTGAACTGTTAACATTTTATCATTTACATGATCAGGATCATATAATCATTACAGAGCGAACGATCAACTAAATCAACATTTAATATTGTAATAATCATGTTTACATTTTGAATTTCACATGACTGCTTTTCAAGAAAACATTTAAATCATCAATATTAAAAGATCAACATCTAAAATCAGATGCCATGACACAATTACCATCAACACTTCAAGAATTATTTCTCAGATTTTGGATTAGGAATGTCTGAAGAATAAAAATATAAATTATAGACTTTAAGGAAGCAGAGATGCAATCATCAACATTTTTAAATTGTAGTGTTAATATTGTTATCATCAGTATTAAAAAGAATATTTAAAACAATAATCCAACTTTAAATGATCAAAAGTAAAATCATTGTTTTTAGGTGTTTAAGTCGTTAGAATTATCAGTGTTTATAATAAAGTCATCATTTAAATGATCAGTGTTCAAATATTCAAATGATCAGTGTTTAAAGTATCAAAGTGATCAAAGGTTAAATTATTAACATTGAAGTTATCAAGGTTTAAGTCCCTGTTTTAATTATGTAAATGTCTAAATGTCTGTTTAAATGTGTAATAATAATGTAAATCCTTGTTTTAATGATTAAACCTTAAATTATGAAAGTTTGTACAGAAACGATCACTTCAGTCATCATTTATATTCTGAGTGTTTAAAGTATCAACATTAAAATGAGGATCAATTAAATTATCAGCATCATTGTTTCACGACTGTTTAAAGTTTAAATTGTGCGTTAAATAATAACGAACAGAAACATTTGGATCGTTGTCACGTTCAGCTGAACAGAAACAGACACAGGAGCTCCCACACCTGGATCATGTGGGCTGAACCCTGAGAGCTGTTTTTATCATCCTCTCGCCTCAGTGGAGCTCATTAACTCAGCCTTATCTGCAATGATGCAAATAAAGTTTAAAGTTTGGATTGTACATATTTCAAGAATCAAAATACAAAGGATAGAATTTTAAGGAGTGTTTGTTAAAATCATCAATGTCTGAATGATCACAGTTTAATCTGGAACAGATGGATCACAGTTACATAAATGGTCCATATGTCATTAATGAAAATATGGGCAGAATCATTATCAGGTACAAACTACATGGAGACATCACACAGATACAAGTACCTGCCAGTGCTCAGTAATTAAATTCAGTGTTATTTATACAGCACCAAATCACAAAAGAGATTGCTTCAGACATTGACCCCCAACACACCTTCCACCTCCCCCCCTCTCACCCTCCCCTTCCCCAATCAAGACCAACGACCACCCCACCCTCCCCAATCCAGACTCAACGACCACCACCACCCTCTCCAATCCAGACTCAACGACCTCCACCACACCTCTCACCCCCCTTTCCTCCTCCCTGAAACTCAGAATACACACTCAGGATGTGAGCCGACTATTCCAGAAACAGAAGCCCAGGAAAGCCCCCGGACCAGATGGCGTCTCACCCTCCTGCCTCAAAACCTGTGCTGAACAGCTGGCTCCCATCTTTACTCGCATCTTCAACAGATCCCTGGAGCTGTGTGAAGTTCCCTCCTGCTTCAAACGCTCCACCATCATCCCTGTTCCCAAGAAACCCACCATCACAGGACTGAATGACTACAGACCTGTCGCCTTGACGTCTGTGGTCATGAAATCCTTCGAACGACTGGTGTTAGCCCATCTGAAAGACATTACAGGCCACCAGCTGGACCCTCTGCAGTTTGCCTACCGGGCAAACAGGTCGGTGGATGATGCAGTGAACATGGGGCTGCATTACATCCTGCAACACCTTGACCGCCCGGGAACTTATGCCAGGGTCCTGTTTGTGGACTTTAGTTCGGCTTTTAACACCATTGTGCCTGAACTTCTTTCCTCCAAACTCTCCCAGCTCAGCGTGTCACCAGCTACCTGTCAGTGGATCACCAGCTTCCTGACAGACAGAAAGCAACAAGTGAGGCTGGGGGAGATCACCTCTGAAACCCGGTCCCTCAGTATTGGTGCCCCTCAAGGATGTGTCCTCTCACCACTACTGTTCTCCCTCTACACTAACGACTGCACCTCCAAGAACTCGGCTGTCAAACTCCTAAAGTTTGCAGATGACACCACTGTCATTGGCCTCATTCAAGATGGTGATGAGTCTGCATACCGGCAGGAAGTTGAGCGGCTGGTACTCTGGTGCAGTCAGCACAATCTGGAGCTGAACACTCTTAAGACTGTAGAGATGACAGTGGACTTCAGGAGACATCCCTCAACTCTGCTCCCCCTCACCATATCAGACAGCCCTGTGTCAGACTGTGAAGACCTTCAAGTTCCTGGGTACAACCATCTCCCAGGACCTGAAGTGGGAGACCAACATCAACTCCATCCTCAAAAAGACCCAGCAGAGGATGTACTTCCTGAGACAACTGGGGAAGTACAGTCTTCCACAGGAGCTGCTGATCCAGTTCTACACTGCGGTCATTGAGTCTGTCCTGTGCTCCTCCATCACAGTCTGGTATGGAGCAGCCACTAAACAGGACAGGAGCAGACTGCAGCGGACTGTACGGGCAGCAGAAAGGATCATCGGCCCCCCCTGCCCTCCATCCAGGATCTGTACCTCTCAAGAACCAGGAAACGGGCAGGGAAAATCATCACAGACCCCTCACACCCTGCACACAGACTTTTTGATCTGCTGCCCTCTGGCAGACGGTACAGAAGCCTGCAGACCAGGACCACCCGACACAGGAACAGTTTCTTTCCCCTCGCCATCTCCCTCCTTAACAGTTGACCTGTCACACTGCTCCCACTGCCAGACTGCAACTGCACCTTATGTACATTTGTAGTATTCATTCCACCTCATTCATTTCTGTATTTTATGTATATAAGTTTAGATTCGTTATTTATAGTTGGTTTACACAGCTTTGTGTATGTATGTGTAATGTGTATATATAGACACGTGTGTGTGTGTGTGTGTGTGTGTGTGTGTGTGTGTGTGTGGGTGTGTGTGGGTGTGTGTGTGTGGGTGTGTGTGTGTGTGTGTGTGTGTGTGTGTGTGTGTTTTACATTACTGTGCTTGAGAGCCACCATCTACCGGAACCAAATTCCCTGTATGTGTCTGCACATATACTTGGCCAATAAACACGTTCTGATTCACGTATGACTGTTGGGTTTTTCGCTGTACGTATTATTGCAGGGTCTACCTTACAATTTAAAGCGCCCTGAGGCGACTGTTGA
>NW_024582826.1:13918-30749 GCF_018398535.1 Haplochromis burtoni
TTGGCTGATGGACTCATTTTGTTAGGCCGGTCACTGCAGTGAACATTCAGCACTGTTCCAAGTTTTCTCTGTGTGGATATCGGCTCTCGCTGTGATTCTCTGGAGTCCCACAGCCTCAGAAATGTCTCTAACTTTTTCCAGACTGATCGATGTCACTGACTTTGTTCCTCATCACATGATGTGCTGAGATCTTTGTCACACAGGTCTTGCAGTCATCAGGCTTTGGTGTAACACTGATCTCAAGATTTTCCCAAAAAACTCGAGCTCATTCATGAGGGGTAGCGATAGCTCAGTAGGCAGAGTGGTCGCTAGAATAGGAAGGTCGGTGGTTCCACCGAACGGCTACCCTGAGGTACCCTTGACTAAGGTACCGCCTCTACACACCACCCACTGCTTCACTGAGTGAGTGGGTTAAATGCAGAGGACGAAATATCCCACGCGTGGGACTCTAAAGGTTTGGAGATAAAAAAGATTTATTCAGAGACTCTGAATCAATCTTCGATGTGGCGTGTTCTGTTAAAAGGTTTGGAAAGTGTTCATGCTTTAAACCGTTTTATTTCTGTCTATATGTGCAGATATTTAAAATGTCTTACAGACTCTCGCCTGTATCCATGGAAAGAAACAGTTTTAATGCAACAACAAAAGTCTTAACCCTGAACAAATCACAACAACCTGGTTTTGTGATAAAGATTTATTTGGTATCTGTGAGTAACTACAGTCGTAGTGTTCTCATACATGTCATCTGCAGTTCATCAAACTGATATATATTTATAAAAATTAGAGAAATATAATCTACATACATCTAATACAAAAACAAACAGCCTAAGAGTGAAGTCACTGCTGGTCTGAGGTGAGGAGGGTTTAATAACCGTGAACAACATTAAGTGCAGGCGACACCTTTAAGAAGACAGATGCTCGAAAGATAATAATAACAAATCTGTGCATTAAATAATCTAAAAATAAAACATTCTGGAAACAAACCACCAAACACACGAACAGGTCAAAACATCATCGAGACAAAATCACACACAAACACACCGGTGACTTTTCAAAACACGTCTTTGGTTTCAGACTGAAACTTAACGAGGCCGTAAAGCTTAAAGAAGTGGATTCACCAACAAGCAAACAGCTGGAATGTGCAACAAAAGTCACGACTTTGACGCAGAGGCACGAAGATCAGCCGGAGACGGCGCCGCGTGCTCACGCGCGTTTATCTGCTGGCTGCTGTCAGGACTGTGCTGCACAATCAAGCCTCGGCAGGTCGGAAAGATATTTCCATCTTTAAGGCGTCTCTGATGTAGACTCTTTCATTATGTTACTAATCAGAATACTTTATGAGTGTAGAGATCTTTAACTGTCGCAGATGGAAACAACAAATTTGTAGAAATATTTATATAATCTCATTTTGGCTGAGCTTACAATGCGTGGAGATGCATCTGGTCCAAAATCCTGCATTCAGGCAAAAATATGAACATTTACAGGATAAAATGTTTTATTGTGACATAGTGAGATAAGTACGATTATATCTGCAGCTCATGAAAAAAGGCTCAAATATTAAATTGTAAAAAATCAGATTACGGTTGAACTTATGGTTCGATCTTCTCTCATCTGTGGGACTAAATGTTGCTTTCATTGGTCGACACCGAGGTAAAATCCTCTCAGCTCGCCGAAGCTCGCAGCAGGTTTTGTCCCTCGGTATGACAGACGTCAGCAGATAAAAAAATCACTCTGGCTGCTGTTCAGAGTGACGAGGCTCTGAGGCTCACAGCGTAAGGCCGAGTCGATTTGAGCCCCCGGATGTCTTTTGTTGAAGCCGGCTGTCAAAGTCGCAAATAGAAAAGAAAGAAAAGAAAGAAAAGTGCTCAAACAGAAGAAAAGAGCCGAGCTGACAGATTCAGCGTTTCCCAGCTGAACGCATCGGCATCCCCAGCCTCTTACTCACAGAGCTGCTCACGTCAGAGGCATCTAATGACACGACTGAAGGACTTCATTACCCAGAAATCCCGTGGGGCAAAGTGTTTACTGAGCTCCGATTAAGTATGAAAAAGTGGACCTTTTCTACTCGTTCCCAGCTCTGTATGATCTGCAAGACTCACAGTTCATAATAATCCTTCTTTAGCTTACACTGGGCTGCGGCGCAGCTCTGTCACCTGCTGTTTCTTTAAGGCCTCCCTCCCTAAAAGCACTTCTGATTGGCTAACGTCTGGAAGCCTGCAGAGGGGCAGCTGTGTATTGAAATGAGTGATGAGATCAGCTCAGTGTGGCGGCAGAAAAAAAGGACATTGGTTTGTGAACCAGAGCACGCTGAAGTGTTTTTACACGCCTGCTGGTCACAAACCCTGACAGCGCGTCGGTGGCAGGAAAAACCGAGGAGGTCCTCTTTAACACGGATGATTGATCAGTATCATTTTGGCTTCAGCTTCAGCACCAACACGATAAATGACTTCTTCCTTCAGCTGTCATGCACCAGCAGCTTTTATTCACAGTTCGCCCTCCACTGTGGTGCAGCTCTGTGAGTATTCGGCTCATCTCCGCCTTCCTGCTCTCCACCAACTGCCTCATCTTCTCCCTCCCTTGGACTCCCACAGGGAGTGGGTCTCACATGCACGACCTCATGGTTGACTTCAGCTGCAGGAACTAGAGCTGCCACGAGTCTTTAAAATATACGCGTGTTTATAAGGACGGGGATTAGAACGCACTCTTGGTCGACGTTTGTGTCAAACAGAGCTGAAACACAGTCCAGGCTTTCTGGCCGTATTCTCACAAATTATTTAGGAAACTGTGAATAATTGTAGCAAACGTCACTGGCAGAGTGTTGCAGTGACACAGCTGCTGTGTGGCAGCGAGCATCATGTTTCTGCCTGTCGAACAGCAAGAAACCACCACTGTGTGTGTGTGTGTGTGTGTGGGGCAATCATCAAACATAAATCATTTCTCAGAGCAGACAGGAAATCACAGGCATGAGTCCATGTATGCTGAGAGGGCGGAGCCTGTGTTCTGCCTGTCTGAAGGAGGTGTGGTTTAGCACAATGTGGTGCGAGGCTGAAGTGGGCAGTTTGAAAAGTATCAACATTCAGTGAGTGTTTACCACAAAGTTCGTATATGGTTCCCCACACGGATCAATAAGCCACACCCACACAGATTTAACATCCTGAGCCCGATAAAAATATATAATGTGACATCAGAAACACGTGCAGCGTAAGAACCACGCTGATTATTTAGCGTTAGATATTTTTAACGCTCAGGACATTAAATCACTTCATCCATTTACTCCAATGATCCCAGGAGGCTGAAACGTTAAGATCACAACTCATTACTAAAAAAACAGAAACACAACAAAGCCTCATTAAAAATCTAACCTGGCTGCAGCTCTGCACATGCTCAGTGCTTCAAACCTAAGTGCTGCCCTGCTCACTAAAAACCAAACGCGAAACCTTCTGCATGTGAGGACAGGTGTGGCAAATATTCCCCACCTGTCCTCCAATCAGAACCTTCTCTGTGGGTAAGTTTCCTGCTCAGGTCCAACAGGTTGAGTGGGAGAGATTGTTGCTCATTGTTGCCTCCTCCTCTCCCTGTGGGAGTCCAGACAGCCGCTCCATTACTCCTCCTCTTCTTCCTCCTCCTCCTCTCCAGCCATCACCTCCACCAGCAGCTCAGCTGTGCAGGTCGCCTCCCCCAGACTGTTAACGGCCTTCACTGTGTACTTGGCATCATCGTCTCCTGAGACCTGCAGATTTATACGACAGATATGAATCACATGCTACCTTAATTATAACCTATCACATTAATTCTGCTTCGTGTTAAATGATTTCACTTAAAGACAAAACAGAAGAAAAGTGAGATTTTCAGTATCATCAATATGACGATGCAGATGATGTCAGCATGTTTCTGTCTTATGTTGTATTCTAAGAGACACTTAAAGGTTTTAATTGCTTTAAATTACATCAGATTTAAGTGAAATAACATCAAATTTCAACAAGACTGCTGATAATTATAAAATATAAAAGGTTGGGCCAGTAAAGCTACGAGGCACTGCCTGGGGCAGTAAGGTTAGACACTGAATTATTACTGATATTAATGTCTTCACCATGATGATGTGTTGTTTTCATCAAAGCACAGGACAAACTCCACAGTCCTCATCTGCTCGCTGTCCTTCGTTGCAACCGCCACAAACTCACTCATTCCCATGCAAGCTTAAAATGAAGGTATGCACACGTGCAGAAAAACACGTGACCTCTGCCTCATCCAGCAGATCCAGTCCTACAGTTACACGGTGGACGGTATAATCCGCAGAAAACTCGATAACTAACCAACACCAGGCCCAGTCCATACTTAGACTGAAGTCAGTATATCTGTATATCACCAATCTAATGCATTTCAGTACAAAGCTGCCTAAGGTTTACATGACCTCTGACCTCTGAAATGACTAGGCTGCAGTTTCCTTCCTCATCGTAGTCGATCTGGAAGTGTCGGGTCTCTTTGATGGGCTGGTCGTCTTTGTACCACACCACCTCTGGATCAGGATAACCTGCAACAGCAACCGTTTCTTTCTTAAAAACCACGTTTGCACAGTCGTTACTAGAAGGAAGAATGATTAAGACGAATGCTTAATCAGACCCTCCATCAGGTTTGGGCTACAAACATCGTTGTACCTTCTATCTTGCAGTCAAAGCGAGCAGCGCTGC
This sequence comes from Haplochromis burtoni, assembly GCF_018398535.1. NCBI lineage: Eukaryota > Metazoa > Chordata > Actinopteri > Cichliformes > Cichlidae > Haplochromis > Haplochromis burtoni. The sequence goes on from NW_024582826.1 coordinate 18,604, forward strand.
CCTCCACCACCTCCACGTCTTTGATGACAGTGCTGAACGTCGGCTTACACTCGGTTTTCTGCTCGTACTCTAAACACTCCAGGAACTGGTTATCCTCTGAAAACACACACATGCTAGTTTCACATCTTAGTGAGGACATTCAGTTGACATAATGCTTTCCCAGCCCCTTACCATAAAAATGAAAGCCTGACCTTTAACCTAAACATAACCTAACTGTAACTTTAAAACAACCTCAAGGTTTGTGGGGACCAGCATTTGGACCCCAAAAGTGACTGTTGGTCCCTGCCCCATGCCAATATGTGGTACCCACAATCACATTTAAACACACAATCCTTCATCAAGGGCATAATTACTGTGTCTGTGGACAGACTGTGACACAGACACGTAAAGAGCCTGTAGAGAGGAGCAGGAACCTCAGACTGAAGGTCTGAACAGTAGACATGGGCAGGCCTGTGTAACTGTTGGCAGTCTGTCTGCGACTGGCACAGAACTGATGCTGCTTTCTGTTCTGGTCTTTCTACCTTCAGTGGGGGAGCCTTTCTTGGCGCTGACTCCAGCCATCATGGCCATGGATGACAATCTGCCGATGGCTCGAACAGCGTGACCCGTTTTCTACGAAGAAGAAGAAGAAAGATTCGCAACACAAATACAAAGACAGATGCAGCGACTGAGGCTATCGGTCTAACTACCAGTGACAAAAACACAAAAACATCTATTTGGAAAGATTTTGGCTGGAAAAGGGCAACAAGTGGGAAAATGAAGGACTTTCATGAACATCACCCCAAACAAAAATGAGTTGTACATGAACGGAGACCTCTGCACTTCCACGCTACGACACTTTGACCACACAACGCCAAATCTCACTCGATGATGCACGATGTCTGTCTGTGTCTGTGAACAAGCACGTCCAGTGGAAACGTGCGTGCATTCTCCGCATGGTCACTTATACTGATTTGTGAATAAATATATCTTTGTCCTGTGAGACTCTTGGGTCTCTGTCTGTCCTCGTGTTTACCTGCCACTTCCTCCTCAGGATGTACTTCTTCATCCTCTCCTTGGAGAGCTTCTTGGCCTTCATGGTGTTCGTGTCCTGTTTCAGCCAGGGGTGTTCAAAACACTGCGCGCAGGACAGCCGAGCCCTGGAGATGGATCGGGAACACTTTACATGAGCTACACTTCAGGATTATTTATACTGGCACACTTTCTCCTACATAACACTTTCAGCTCCTGGTTCTCAGTTTTTCCAGCACAGTGTACCTACTAATATGGTTTCATGTAACACACTGATGATACACTAGGTCTTACTTCATGTCTTTTTTCAGCAGTTTGGTAATGAAGTCTTTGGCATTGTCAGAAATTTCATCGAAGGCTTCGTCCTCAAAGTCCCAGGTGGCTGAGGTCACATTGGACAGAGTCTCGTTGTCATTGTCGCCCATAAAGGGAGACAGACCGCTCAGCCTGAGAGGACAAACCCACGACAACGTCAGCCAAACTAAATCAAGCCAAAACAAAGCGTGCACAGATTGTAGCAGGCAGCTCTGCACTAACAGTATATAACAGATGACTCCTATGCTCCACATGTCGGTGGGATAGCTGATGGGTTCGTAGTTGATGACCTCTGGAGCCACAAACTCTGGAGTCCCGAACAAAACCTTCAGAGTTCCTGCGTTTTCTGTGGGAGGAAGCATCGGCCGTGTGATCACAGACAAACTGTTTATCTGCCGGACTGTCATTCCACCCCCGCCTAACAGAACTCAATGAAAATCAGCGATTAGGTTTAAGGTTACCTAGCCGTCTGGCGAGGCCGAAGTCAATGAGTTTGATTTTGCTGCCAGTCTTGTTGATGCACATGATGTTCTCTGGTTTGAGGTCGAGGTGCACGATGCCCTGTTTGTGGATGAAGTTGACCCCATCAATGATCTGCAGCATGTATTTGATCACCTCTCTCTCCGTCAGCTCAAAGTCTTCATCGATGATCCGCTCAAACAGCTCCCCGCCTGAGATCCTGTAGACAAAGCAAGGGAGGAGGTCTTTGCTTAAATTACAACAGAACACATGGTGTTAAGTTATTTATCATTTCAAACCTTGTTTTATTTGTCAGTACGTTGCAATACAATCCAAAAATTTGCTTTCATTCGTCTGGATGAAGCGTTTATAGTGGGAGAAATGTTTTGTCACTCACCCAAGTGACAGGTGAGTCCTTACCTGGACGACTGAGCATGCATCGAGACATCCACACAGGTATACAGCTGCAGAAACACTGACCCCACAGGCAAAGATATTAGTTTTAATGCGCTGCTCTGTAACTGTGGACAGAAAGCCTCTGATGTCTTCTCTTTGCTTCTGGGAGGAACTAAACCAGACTGATGTTAAAATAAACCTAAAGCACCTCAACATCTAAATTTGACTTAATAACTGTAACAGCTTTGACATCATTTATTTCTCAGAAGTTTTACTTTATTTAATCACAGTAAACTGAATATATTTACATTAAAAATAAACAACCCAGAGATATTAAACATGGTCCAAAAGCTCGATCTTTCTGTCTACAGCAGGGGTGGGCAGCTCCAGGCCTGGAGGGCCGGTGTCCTGCAGGTTGTCCTTGATCCAACACAGCGGATTCAAACGGCTAAATTACCTCCTCAACATGTCGTGAAGTTCTCCAGAGGCCTGGGAATGAACTAATGATTTGATTCAGGTGTGTTGACACAGGGTGATATCTAAAACCAGCAGGACACCGGCCCTCGAGGCCTGGAGTTGCCTACCCCTGGTCTACAGCCTTTAACAGCGCCACCGTGTGGACATGTATGAAAGATGTTTTTCTTTTCTTGAGGGTTAGAAGACAAAACCATATTTCTGTAACGAGGCTGTCGCAGTAATGAAGCTGCTGAGGAAACGTTATCAGATCTCAGAGGGCGGATAAAAAACAAAACCTGACGGTAAATGTCTCGTTTCCTGCGCTCCATCAGTTCGGATCATGGCAGCAGATAGTCGCTGTTTACTTCGTTTAGATTGTTTATCTGAGGAAACATTCTGTAATAAACACTGAACGTTTCCCGTGATTATGGCAAATTATGAAGCCCACTACAAATTAGACACTTATGGAAGAGTTCAACTGGAAATTTCAGCAGCTGAACAGTTTTACGAGAAAACAAAAAGTTTGGTGCCGCTGCTTCATCAGATCTAAAATCAACAGAGGAAATAGCTGCCCTCAAATCCCTCTCATGTCTGCTCACAAACTTATTTTCTGATACTTTGTGAAGCCAAAACATCTCAAGTCCGTTTACAGACCGGTCATGTTTTAAATCTATGAACCGAACAGACATTTACTGCTTCCATCCATCAGAGGCTGAGCTCATCTGTGACTCCTCACCGCCAGCTGCAGTGATGTAAGGAGATGTGATGGATCACTTACATCTCCAGCACCATGACGATGTCGGACTTGCCCTCGAAGGCGTCGACACACTGGACCAGTTTGGGGTGATGGAGGCTGTTCATGATGCCGATCTCCTGCCGGACGTTGTCCTTCTCCTTTGCAGAGTAGGCTTTGATGAACTTTCCGGCCCAAACCTTCTTTGTAGACTTCTCCACCAGCTTGAAGACCTGACCGAACTTCCCCCTTCCATGCAAACACAACACTGTGAGAATGTCTACAGAGCTTAAGGTGCATGATGGGAAATGTGAGCGCAGACTTACGTTCCCAGCCTCTCCTCCACGTCGTACAGGTCCTTCACCTTTATGTCTGTTCTGATGGTCACATCTCTGTACTCCGGCTCTTTCTCTGAGTCTGACACACAGGCAACACACAGAGGTCAGAGGTCACAGACACGGGAGGACTGAAGATGTGTGAATGCTGTGTGAAGGTTAACGAACATCCGTGTGGGTATACAGTTAGTCAGTGTCATACCTTCATCCTCCTCCTCTGGCTCCTCTTGGTTTTCTGTTGGACGAAGCAGAGTTAGTTCAGTCAGTCTGGTTAGTTCATTCCTGATCACTGAGATGCAGTTTAGTTTGATTGGTTTAGTTGGTTCTGGTTTAGTTACAGGTGAACAGCTGGAGGTAGTGGTGGACCAGGTCTTTCGTTAGGAATCATCATGGAGCAGCAGACGTGATGAAATCAGACCAAATGTTAAGTTTTTTTAATCACGACCCTCTCGTTCATCTTCTACCTCAGCAGCTCATGATTATGAAGCTTAGCTCAAGGGCACTACCGAGACTTTAGTGGCCTAAAACCAGCAACCACTTAAGTCAGGAACTGGGGTGAGATGATCATGACCACCTAGACCAACAGAAACTCCAAATCTATGATGAGTGACCCGACCAATGACCGGAACATTTGCCCAGGAAACAGTAGATCAGGATTATTTATGCAAGTATATAAACATAACATGTACCACCTGTCAAACTGGGTGTTTGTTACACCAGTGAGGCGGTCCTGTCACTTACAAAGCATCCTGCATCATGTTTCTGTTGTTAACAGTGAGATTTGACTCATCCTCCCATTTATCAGATTCCTAAACTTGTGCATTAACATAAACTCAGATTAACTGAGCACAGCAGGTCTGTTTCACTGGACATGAATTTGTAGCAGCTTCCCAATCTCTACAAAGCAGCAGTGGTTCCCAGTACTCACTGGCCTCCCTTCATAACATCCATTTGGAACCAAATGAAGAGAAAACTCGTCTCGGGGTCCATCACTCCAGCTTAAAGACAGCTTTATGCATCCAGATGTTTTGGTGTGAGCTGCACAGTTCTGTAGCTACGAGCTGTCTTCTCTTCAATGTAATGATTTCTGGTGCTCAAAGTACCAAACATTTATTTAAAGAACTGAGCAGGAAGCTTTCAGAAATCCTGAACCGCTTCCTTAAAACATGCAGTGAGCTTGGCTAAGGAAGATGTTTATGCTTACATCCCACCACAAGCCTCCTCATTCGTTTGGCAGACGTAGTTTGGCAGATAGAAAGTAGTTGCTGTGTTGATGTGTGATGAATGATCCCTGTAACCATCAGAACTTCAAGAAAGTTCTACATGCATCACCAACAACTCAAGGAACAACTCACCATCAGTGTCCACCAGTCCGACAGTCACAGGTTCGGATTCGGCGCTCGGCTCTCCGACTCCATAGATGTTCTCTGCCCGGACACGAAACTTGTACTGCCGATCTGGGAGGAGGTTCTAGAGACAAACAGACACTTCACCGACCCTTATAACAGTCCTTGAACAGTTTCTGAGCCGTGCTGCGAGAGAACACTCACCTGTACGTTGTAGGAGGTGCTATTGCAGGACACCAGGTGTTTCCACTGCTGCTCCACGGAGTCCCAGATCTCCAGTTTATAGGACTGCACGGCGCTACCTCCATCGTAGGTCGGCCCGTACCACGACAGCGTCAGGCAGGACCGACGGATGTCTGAGGCCGCAGGAACCTTTGCTGGGGGGTCGGGTTTATCTGAGGAGGGGCGGGGATAAATGACGATGAACACAAGCTGAAAATATTAAATTTTGCAGCTGATTCTTTCAGGAATCATTAAACAGGAAGTGCAGACGCTGCTGTCTCACCGACGATGGTGAGGTTGAGGGCGGCCTGTCTGAGGCCGTAGCTGTTCTTCAGCTCGATGGTGTAGCAGCCACAGTGTTCCTGCTGCCCGCTGCCGATGGTCAGCCTGCTGCTGCTGTCGTTACTCTCGATGGAGATGTCATCTGACCCCTCCTGGATCTGAGCCCGAGACCGGAGAGGCAGGAGGACGCTTAGACAAACACTTAGACGTACCATAGCCTCAGCCTTAGTCTCTGTGTGTGTGTATCTCACCGGTTTCCTGAACTTCAGCCAGGTGCAGGTGATGGGCGGAGCTCCAGAAAACTTGCAAAGGATCTCCACTTTCTCCCCCGCCAGAATCTTCATGTCCTCAGGGAACTGCAGGATCTGAGGAGGCAGAGCTACACACACATATCAATAATCTATAATCAATAACAGGAGTCCTGCATTAGAGACCTTTAATAATAATTAAATAATAATTCCTTTAATAATAGTGTGGGAACTGACTGTGATCAATACTCAGTCGTGGAAAGAGGAAGAACAAAGTCGTCACCAGACTCCGTGTTCTTTCTATTTAATCTGACAGGAGCTGAATGAAATCAGCAATCAAAGCAACTTCTGAATGAAAATTTCAGCAACAGCAGTTTTACCATCATCACATTGCTCCAAGGCACTTAGGCAGAGTTTCAGCCAGAACTGCAGCGCCCCCTGCTGTCAGTCAGGCATTAGACTGACTTTGTTATACTTCAAATGCAAAGAAAGAAGTTTTACCTTCATGACTTTGCAGTTTTTGTACATCTCTTTTTTATTATTGATTGATTGTCTGACAGTCCAGCTCTAAAGTGACACTAAAGGGTCAATCAACCCGCTCTTCCCTGCAGGAATAACAGAGACAGACACTAACACATGGGCTGTGTCCCAATTCAGGGTCTGCAGCCTTCAAGGCCGCATTTTAAGGCCGATTACGTCACAGCGACGGACGAAGGCTGTCCCAATTCAAAGGCTGCTCGAAATGCGGCCCTCAAATGCGTCCTTCATTTCCCTGGATTTTAAGGATGGGCCTGTGAAGCTTTCATGGCCCAACATATCCCAGACTTCATAGCGCGGCGGTGGGTGTAGAGTGAACTTTAAGTACTGAATATGACGTCACTTATTTATGTTGTTTAATAACGAAGAACATTAAAACATTGCTGTTGGCCACATGTCGGCAAAGTTATGTGACATTAGTGACGTTTGTACTAACTTGGTTTTAAAGCCTTTACTTTATACGCCGTTCGATAGTCGACCTTAATCTGACAGAGAATCTGATGATTTATGGATAATTAAAGTCAGTCATATATCCACAAACACAACAAGCTGAAAGTCAGTGATGCTGCTCGGTTTGCAGTCCTGAACATCACGGCACAAGCAGGATTCACTGCACTGTTAATGTTAGCTGTGTTATATTGCTGCCTCTGTTCGGTGGTGTCGAGCCAAACGCACTTTAACGCGTGTTTGAACGAGCTGACGGTTCACTCGTTAAGCTGAAAGTGTCACAGTATTTTGAGTTTATTGTATTTTGGTTTTAGTTTACTTCTGGGATTGTTTTCTTGTTGTTTATGTTGTTGATGATGATGATGATGATGATTATGATGTTTATTATTTGAGTTTCATGTTTCTGTTTATGTTTAGGATTCGTTCTTCAGTTGTGTCGGCTTAGTATTTGTCCAGTTCCATGTGTCATTTTCTGTCTGTCTCTCTATGTCGAGTCTGCGCCTTTGTGTGATGGTTTCTTGTTCCTGTTTTATTGTGAAGGTCTGCGTCTCATGTGAGTGTGTTCAGTTTTACCTTTGTCTCGTCTTGTTGATCACTCCCAGCTGCGTCCACCACCTGTGTGTTACTTCCCTGTGATTCTCGGTGTATTTAAGTCATGTCTTCCGTCATTGTAGTTGCTGGTCCGTCTGTGTATTCCACCCTGCGTCATCCGTGTGTTTCCCTGCTGTCATCCGCCTAGTGTTTCCGCTCGTTCTCATTCAGGTTTGTGTCTCGTAGTTTTAGTTGTTTCCCAGTATAGTTTAGTTTTCCTTGTTGCCGTTTGCCTTTCTTTTTGTGTTTAATAAACCACCTTCACACCCTCACGACTGCCTGCACTTGGATCCTTCATTTCCTCCTCCACACGGCTCACCTCACTCGCCGTGACAGTACGGACCAGCCAGATATGGATCTAGCGGCAGTCACCCCACCCACAGAGCTTCGACAGCTCATTACGGGCTCTGTGTCACAAATAATCAACCTGTGGCTCAAGCATGAGGGAGAAGCGTCTCTCCATGTTCTGGAAGTCAGGCTACAACAGCTTATCTTTGAATATCCCTGGCTATTGGACTCACTGCACCCGCTCGTGCAACACTTCATCCTCCACGAACTACACCTCCACCCCCCCGCCGCTACTGCTTGCCCGCTCGCTTCATCGGAGGACGTGCCGCCCGTACCGCCGGATGGGGAGTTACCCGGCCCATCGGAGCCGTCTCCACGGAGGAAGCGACGTTTGCGCCGTCGGCGCGGCGCCCCACAGCCGGAGTTCAGAATGTCAGAGCAGCCGGCTGTGATGAGTGAAAGGGACACTTTTGTTGACTCTGTTGTAGGGCTGAACGATTATGGAAAATAATCTAATTGCGATTTTTTGCCCCAATATTGCGATTGCGATGCGATATGCGATTATTTTTTAAGGTCTTTGTCTTCTGTATTATTAAACAAAGACAAGCAATACATCATATAGTATGGCCAATACTATATTACATTAATTTTAAACTGTTCTTTCCTGGAAGACAGACCTCTGTTATGATGACATGAGGTGATGCATGAATTGATGACTGACATTTTTATTTAACTTCTTCAAGCACAACAGTATATTTGAACATACACAATAGTTTATTTTTAGCTTACAAACATCTGAGCATAAAGTGCTGACAAGGAACCCTGGTGTAAACATTAAAATGAAAGTCAGTACAATGTGCCGATTGCAGAAATATACATTAAAAAAATCAGTGGCTTTACCACACTCAGTTTTTCGACATCTGTGAACTACTAGACAGTCATTCAATTAAAAAATAATATTAAATAAATAAAACTAATAAATAAAAAATACACACATCTTACTGATCTCTGCAGTCAGTAACATTACACATAAAGTGCAAACATAATAGCAATTGTATAAACACACACACAAACACGCCTTTAAATTAAAACTGGCTGAACATCTTGATTATCTGCAGTAAGTAACAGCAACACAGCACAAACTAAAGTGCACAATGAGTATGGCTCAGCTAGCCATAATCATCCTAGCTCACAGGTTTTTTGCTAGGAAGACCAGCATATCTACTTTTGCTGGCTTTAAGGATGAGCGAGTGCAGGTCACTATATTCCCTCCAGTGCTGAACAGACGCTCTGAGGGGGCACTTGTGGCTGGCACACACAGATATTTGCGGGCCATCTTGCACAGTCGTGGAAAGTGAATGTTGTGCACCTTCCACCAGGCTAAGGGATCATCCTCTCCGTCAATGACAGGGGTCAACAGGTAACTATTCAACTCTGCCTCCACGACATCTTCAAGTGGCAGAGGCAAAGCTGAAGAGGCCGCACTGGTTTTAAAAAGACTACCAAGAGTCTTCTTTGCCTTTCCCCCAGAGGCCTGTGCACTTGGAGAATTTTGAGCAGTTTCAGTGCGAGACCTCTTCTCCTGCCAGATGGGAAGAGAGACATTAGTTTTGCAGTTAGCTTATATATAAATATTATGTGTTTGTGGAAATATAATTTTCAAGGATTTACCTGATTATGTGTACGTCTAGCCGATTCCACCATTTCTGTCTTCAGTCGGGCCTTAATGGCAGGAAGGTTGTCTGCGCTGATGTATTGCGTTTTGAACCTAGGGTCCATGAACGACGCAACATCCAAAAGCTCCTGGGTGTTGAGGTCACTATACTTGTCGTTGAGGTATGCCAGGACCTTGGTTTTAATTGATCTAGTCAGATCAGTGTCCGCAGCATCTTCAGCCAAGACTGATGTTGCCAGAAGATGGAGAACTGGCTTGAGGTAGGAGATGCTCACATACTCTTCTCCAGAAAGAGCATCAGTAAATTCGGAGAGAGGATGCAGTGCCTTATGAATGGACTCCAACACTTCAGCATCCTGCCAGGTTGGGATGAGGGAGCGTGCATGTCGGTCACCTGTCAATACCTGCGATATGGCTTTCATCTGTTCCAGCACTCTGGCAATCATTTTCTCTTTGGACCCCCATCTTGTAGGGCACTCAGTAATGAGAGAGTGCTCAGGAAGCTTAAGCTCCTTCTGTGCCTCAGTGAGTGCTGCCTTTTTCTTCCAACTGTGCGAGAAGTGCCCCACCAACTTCTTGCACAGCCCAATTGCTCTTGATACTCTACCATCTTTGATTGCATTTTCTGGAGGGAAAAAAAATAAAGTAAAAAGTAAAATTAGTGTTAGACATACAATTGCAGTTATGATGCAAGGTTTCACCATTTCTCTCTCTCTCTCAAATTCAAAGTTGCTTTATTAGCATGACTATGGGAACAGTGTTGCCAAAGCTATTGTTACATACATCATGACATACAAGAACATAAGACCATAAGACAAAAACAAAAAAGAAAATACATAAGAAGAGGTGGGTACATCAGGGTGGGGTTGACATAACATATCTAGAATTAACAGCAGTAAAGAACAAGATAAATAATAGTGTGGTGTGTTTGTGGGAGAGAGTGATACACAGGCTCGCACATACATGCATGCGCACACTCTCTCTCTCTCTCTCTCTCTCTCTCTCTCTCCTCTCTCACGGCAGTAACTTACCAATAGCAAGATGTAATCTGTGTCCGAAACACTGGAGCCTGGTCCATTCGTTCAGCTGTGCTGCTTTCACCATATTTGACGCGTTGTCCGTCGTTATGCAGACAAGGTTGTCTTCAGGGAGATCCCAACACGCAAGCCCCTCTCTCAGGCCAGCAGCAATGTTTTCCCCTGTGTGGTCTTCGGGGAAGTAGGCCGTTTGTAGGCTGCGAGCTTCGAGGTGGAGGTCTTCGGTAATGTAATGCACCGTCAGACTTTGATAGGGCTCTGCTGTACGGCTTGACCACATGTCTGTTGTCGCCGCAAAAAACTCAACAGCCTTTAACTCCGCTGCAACCCTCCGCCTACATTGCATATGTAGCTCGGGTATTGCAGTCTGACTGAAATACGTGCGGGAGGGCATTCTGTACCTCTTATCCAGTGTAGTTACCAAATTATTGAACCCAGGCTTGGTCACCGTATTGACGGGCATCATGTCTTTCGCGATGCAGTGGGTTACTGCTTTGGTGATTTCCACGTGCCGTTTTGAAGTGCGTTCATATGGCGTAACACCTTCAAACAGTTCGGTCAGTGATCCTTGCCGAGTAACGTTACTAGGTTTATTCTGCACACTACTAGATTTTTTAGCCATACATCTATCATACTCTGTTTTGTGCTGAGTCTTAAGGTGCTGGTACAAATTCGTAGTGTTTCCCCGAGATGTAGAAACTCTACCAAGACAGGTTTTACACAGTACCTGACTCTGTGCGACATCATCTCTTTTAAACCCAAAATATTCCCACACGGCTGATGTGCAGTTCCTCTTTGGTACTAGCATCCCCGCAGGCTCTGGTTCTGTTGAACCTGAGGCCATTGTGTAGGCTACAGCTTTGCTTGCTAGTTCACTCTCGGTAGACTGTTTCAAAACTTTGCTCCCCGTGTCACGTGACCAGAGTGCAGCCTCTGTGGTTAGACAATCTCGTTTGATCATATCACATGTTTTACTCGCGCATGTCACGTAAACAGAGTATAATCGCAGCCTTTGCGGTTAGAAAATTCCACTTAGACAAAGGATGAACTGAAGCTCCGCCATCACGTGATGTTGCATACTGCTGTTTCTGATGTCATTTAAGAAGAAAAAAAAAATTGCACTTGATCATGAGTATAATCGCAGCCTTTGCGGTTAGAAAATTGCACTTGATCATGTCGCGATATAATCGCAAATGCGATATATCGTTCAGCCCTACTCTGTTGCTCCTGTGACTGTTGTTTCTGGGACTATTTTTTGTGTATCTTCTGAGGATAACAATGGTTTTTCTGTCTCACCCACGGCCACCGCGTCAAAGACTGTTTCACCTATGCCCACGCTCCGTGTTTTTCCTGATAATGTTCTCCCATCCACACTTTCACCACAGTTTAACGTTGGGTCTGCAGTACAGTCATCAGTTCAGCCAGCAGCCCAGCTGCCCTCGGTTCAGTCAGCCACTTCACCACCTGTTACTACTTCGCCACCTGTAGCTCAGTTGCCACCAGTTCAGCAGCCTGTCCACTCATTTACCCAGCCATTATTCTCACAGCCTCATCACAAGCAGGGAACACACTCCACACAAGCTTTTGCTGGTTCAGTTATGCTGGCCGTCTCAGAGACAGTTGCTCCCTCTAGGGCCTCCCCAGAGGCTGGGTGTCAGTCACCAGCCAACTCTGGACCCCTAGAGGTCAAGACGCCAGCACCAGCAGCCTCACCGAGAACTCACCAGAACAGTCTCGGCTCTCAGCACCCCCTGAGAGTTCAAGTGAG
>NW_024582826.1:43447-59889 GCF_018398535.1 Haplochromis burtoni
CACAGCAGTGAGCCCACTGAGGCATGCACACACACACACACACACACACACACACACACACACACACACACACACACACACACACACTCTGAGCAGGAAGGATTTAGAGTTGGATCATAAAGATAAGAGCAGATTTTCCACTGAGGGCTGCAGACAGAAACATGAAGCTGCTGCATGTCAGAGTGTTTTTGTATGAAGTTACTGTTCAAGCACTCACACATTCAGCGCTGTGCAGATACGGAGAGCAAGAAAACAACAAGTCCAGAAACGTCTCATCCAATAAGGAAATGTTTAACCCTTTCATTTATTTGTATCTCTATTGTGATTGTTTCATGAAAGAAACATTTTGGTCACACAACACAACTTACTCAGAGTGAATAATTATTAATCGTAGCTTTGACTTCAACTGTTAGTACAGCCAGGAACTTTTCTACAATATGTTCCTGTTTAAAACCCAAAACCTTTCATTAAGGTGAAACTTTTAAAAGAGCAACAACACTTTCTTTTATTCTGAAGAGTGAGCTTAGGATTTCTACCAAAGTAAGACTTTTATCTCTTTGCATACAGAAACATTACGACCAATCAGGACACAGCTACAAACCAGCTGACCAATCAGGATACAGCTACAAAACAAACAAAGTTACTACTTGTAACCAAAAAGTTGTTGTTTGTTGCAGACTGTGTGTTTTAGCCCACAGTGTCTGCACAGTTTGTTTCCAGGTGAGACTCATTCATGATGCACAGGTGTGACCCCTGCAAGGAACGTCTCCAGGCTGAACATGTTTATCATCTACAGGGGGAGTGTGTATGTGTGTGTGTGCATGTGCGTGTGCGTGCATGTGTGTGTGCGCGTGCATGTGGGTGCGTGTGTGCATGTGCGTGTGTGTGCGTGCATGTGTGTGTGTGTATGTGGGAAGCAGCAGGGCTGATGGGAAACGTAGTGTTAATGAAGGTTTACTGCTCTGGAGGTAGGAATAATAATGTGACAGTGATGAAGGAACTGATGTTTCCAGTGATACACAGAGACTCTTTAAAATAGAAACACCCGCCTGAGTGTGTGTGTGTGGGAACCAGTGATCCCAGCCTGCAGCTCCTTATTGGGACAAAAGGAAAGAGGCTGCTGCTGCATATTTTGGAAACTCACTCTCTGAGGTTGGAGTCGCCTTCTTGGACTTCTTGTCGGCCGGAGAGTTTTCAGCCGGGTCTGCAGGACACAGAGAGACAGAGAGGGAGGAGTTAACACGTGCACACACTCAGGTGCTCTCTGAGAGCTCCACAGCCGTGAACCCCAACACAAACATCAGAAACCCTCCGGCAAACACTGAGCGTTCACCTGCAGAAAATTCATATTTTATTCAAACTGAAAAACAAAATGTGTGTTTACAGAGCTCAGACATTTCACATTCTGCTCTCCGACATGACACACATCACTGAGCACATTCACTGAATGCTGTGTGGACCCAGAGAGGGTGTTTGGTAACACGCCGCTCAGTGAGACTCAGCGAGACGACAGAAGTTCAAGTCAAGTCGTGTGAGTGCAGAAAAATGCCACCGGCTTTTTGTGAGGGAAACCAGCGCGGTGCTGCATTCAACTATCAAAAAAGTCACTGCTCAGACTCAGAGAACCCAGGTACGTAAATAACAACCAGGAGGCATACACATGTAAGCGTGCACGGGACTCAGTCCAGCCTGAGTTAAGGTCCTTTCACATCGGACGCAGCACAGCGCTGCGCTCTGAAACCCATTCATGTCTGTTGTTTGCCTCGTGGAGCAACGGTTTTCCAGCGCAGCACAAGCACAGGTGCAGCAGAGCGCAGTACTCGCGTGTGTCGCACCTTCGTGCTATCAATAGAAACTAAGTTCAACTGCACAATGAAGGAAAGCGTTCTGTGCGTGTCTGAGTTCGGTGAACTGTTTGTCACAGGTTTACGTGCACGTACGGGGAACTGCACAGCTCTGCAGAGGGAAAGCAGCGTTCTGGAAACGACGCATTCTTCACTAGTCAGGACAAAGCTTTCTTCTTTAGGATGAGGGATACGTTTTTATTAAAGGTTTGGACATAATACAACACAAACTGTCGTAGAGGACACAAAGTCAAAGACGTTTAGAAGCGACAAGGTGCAGGCGCTTCTCGTATATGTAGAGCAGTCGCAAAAATGACGTACAAGCAGAGCGCAGCACAACACAAATTTTGGATCCTTCGCTCTAGTTTGCAGTGAGACATGCTGCGTCTGATGGGCCGTCAGGCTGCAGTCTCTGGGTGCTGTCTGCACGGACCCGGTGCACAGGCGTGAGACGATCCTGGAGGTCTCAGAACTGAACCACAGTGTTCACACAGCCGGACACTTTCTGTGTTCTCTGGAAGTCACTGCTGTCACTTCCTTGACTTCCTGTCCAAACACAACATCACAGATTCACAGCACATGGTGGAGCACAGTTCATCGTGTTTCCATCGCGAACTCTGCCTCTGTCCTCGCCATGTTAGCTCACAGCAAAGAAAGAGCCGAGTGTCCTCGTGCTGCTTCAGTCTCAGGTGTCCATGAGCACCACAGGACTGAGACACACCTGAAACAGCGGCTGCGTCCGTGCTGCAGGCTGGACCACGGCGTCCGTGCTGTTCTGGACACAGCACACCGAGTCTGTGGTGTTCGTGTTTAAAACCAGCTGACTAAGCCCTTTACAAACAGCTGATGTCCTGACGACCAGCGCTAACTCGTCTGCAAACAGGAGCCAATCTTTGATAAAGTCAAACTGTGTTTGTGTTCGTTGGTTCTAATGACAGGAAACCCAGCTGACCAGCGCTGCAGCTTCTGCTGCATCACTCTTCCAGTCCAAACCACTGCAGCGACCATCAAAGAGAGTGGGCGGGGCTAACATGACCCATGAATGCTGATGTTTGTGTGATCTTTCCAAAGAAGCAGAGCTGCACTGCTGAACAGAGTCGTGTGTTCAGGAGGCTCGACTCATCGGTTGGTGTCTGAGAGTCAGCGCTGATGACGGAGTCAACAAATGTTCGTGGACACGGCAGGAAGTAAACAAGCTCTTTGGTTTAGGACAGATTACGACAAACATATCAGATACATTTCAGATCTTCATTCAGACAACAAAAGTACACTTTAAAGTTTCTCCCACAGTTTGAATGCTTTAAACCTGCATCTACATCAGGATGCAGGAGGAAGAATAACTGTAGAGGAAAGACCAGAAGAACAAAAACAGCAGAAGAAGAAGAACATGCGGCACTGAAGGAAAGATCTGAGACAGGACCAAAGCTTTGTTCTCACCGTCTACCAGAACCGTGCAGGAACACTCGGCTTTGCCTGCCGAGTTCTCGGCTCTGCATTTATACTGGCCTTCATCCTCTGGCAGGGCTTTGTCTATGGTCAGAGAGCACAGGCCGCCTGCAACACACAACACAGCACAATATAACACAACCTACACAGGACACAGTCAGATCAGCACGAGGTCAAGTCTCATTTCTTACATTCCACAAAGTTAATCAATAAAAATGAAGGTATGACTCCACATTTCATTTACTATGAACGAGCTATCAGAGCATCACGTTCTCCACCCTTTTAGACGCCATGTGAGACTAAAGGCCATCCTCCGCTGCCGATGCGGCATCCTTCAGAAAAGCTTTCTTCTTCCTTCAACACGTGTTAGAACATTTCTTTGCTTCAGACAGAAGGACAAGCATCACACTCCTCTGCCTCTCACTTTGATCAGTGAAAATAAAAGCTTTCCCTGTTAATCCGACTCTGTGACCTGAAAGATGGTTTTAAAAAAATCTTTTAAAAGATTGTTGTTTTGGTCGCCTCCGTCCTGTTTGTTCCAATCAGAACCGAGATGTTTAAAACTCGATCGGCCAGCCGAGAGTTTAGGGAACCTGAAGTTTACAGGACGGGACAAAACTGAAGCGTGAAGTCAAAGAAACCCTCGTAGAGGTCGGCGGGTGATGGACAGTTTCACCAACAACACGAGTCTCTAACACTGCCCCCTGGTGACAAAGCACAGCTATCACAGAAACTCACGGATCTGAGGTGACGTTCATACGACCTGCACACGACCAACACTCAACCTCACCCTAACCCTTTTTATTTGTGCTTCGTGATGCTATCGTGGCGCTGAGTTACCATCCATCCATCTTCTTGTCCTTTTCTGGTTCAGGGGAGCAGCAGCCTAGCCAGAGAAGCCCGGACCTCCCTCTGTGAGCCACCTCCTCCAGCTCACCCGGGGGAACAGCGAGGCGTTCCCAGGTCAGCCAAGAGATGCAATCTCTCCAGAATGCCCTGCGTCTGCCGCAGGGCTTCCTCCCACTAGGACACGAACACCTCGCAGAGGAGGCGTCCAAATTGGATGAACCGCCTCAGCCGGCTGCTCCACTCTGATTCCCTCCTCACCACATCAGTAATGACGAGGCCAAACACCATCTGGAGAAAACTCATTTCCACTGCTTGTTTCTACGATCTCATAATCTCATCTGCAAATTTCATAAAAGAGGAGGATGACAACTAAAGTCAGAGAGGTCCTTACAGCTGACAGGCTCGGACCTGACCGAGGCAACGTCTTAAACATCTGTGGAGAAAACATCTGTCGTCCCTCCACCCTGCTGGAGCTGAGGGGATCTGCACCAAATCCAACAAAGCGTGAAGAGAAGGCAGGAAGCTGCTGCGACTCGTTGAATCAACACTCTGAACACTTTCTGGAAAAGGATCGCTTTGATCTGACGTTTTATCGTCATGACGACCCTTCAGCCAACGATCACGTCGTTTTATAACGACGCCTACAAAACCACAAGAGCAGAAACTGAAGATCTGAGTTCATCATAAACATGCTGCTGCCTTTAAATCTGTACCGACACATGTATGTGACCTCTGACCTTTAGCATGTGACACACAGACTCCTCACTCTGCAGGATAAACATACACAACCAGGGGCTGTCCTCCAGACTGAAATAACACACTGAGGGATTATTATTACACACACACACACACACACACACACACACACACACACACACACACACACACACACACGTCTTTACAGGACATCACAGTGTGTGTTTCTATGCTTGTGAGGACCTTCAGGCTCTTTCTTAAAGGGTGAGTCTGCCTATTTTTATAAATGTGAGCCATCAGTCTGATTCTGACGGCTGCTGTATTTATTTCACCATCCATGCTGAAAGCTTCCTGTTAATGAAAGTTTCCTGCTGGAGCCGCTGATAACGGCACAGAGAAGAAAAGATTGTGACAGCTGCTCCAGCTGCTGAAAGTGAAAGTGAACTCAAAGTGTCCCTCGACCATCAGGAGGAGGAGAAGCAGTGAGGGTGACTTCAGCAGAGCGGCGAGCCCGACAAAATCCAAGCACGGCGTGGATCTACACGACATGCTGCATGCTCATTGACTAATGACTCAATCATCTCCTGCTTCCTGTTTCTTTGTCGCTATCCGGTTGTTCAGTCTGACGTCACTAGCCGTGTCTGGGCCTAAACTCCGCTGCAGGTCCATATATCAAACGATCACTATGGCATTACTGAGAGTTGAAAAACTGTCTAAAGTCTTTCATCTTTAATAAAATGATCAGCGTTCTGCTCTACCAGGTGTAACAATTGAGTTTAACATCCAGGCATCCATGAAAACGGAATTTATGACATTTAACGGAGTTAGAAGTTAGCAGGGAGTTAGCTCGCTAGCTTCTATCTAAATACAATATAGCATGTCCTGACTGCGGGGTTTTGGAAACAAATTAAAACGTACAGCTCTGCTATCACTTCCAACATAAATGAAGACAGAAAACTAAACAGCAGTGACGTTTGTAGGGTTACTGAAGTTGGGCTAGCTGGTATATAATGATGTGCTACGTGACCGCTAGCGACACAGCTATGTTAGCATAATATAAACAAGCTAACTTTTTTTCCACTCGATAAAAGTTAACGTGAGTGTTCTCGGTGGTCAGGAACAAATGTAATCGCATGGCAGGATGCTGTAAAAGGACCAAACTTCAGCCAGGAGAACAACTGAGATAATCCATCCACAATACGAGGTTAGTCATTCATATACTGCTGCATGGGCTGGGCTGTAGTTACATCCTAAGGTTTTAAAAACTGAGCTTAAATAAATGATTAGCGGTAATAAAAGCCGAGGGAGGTCAACAGTGATCACTGACTGTTTTAGGAGCTTTTTGAGATTAAATAGAAGAAAATACAAAACATTAAACATGTTAACAACACAAAAGCCATATTAAACGCAGACTACTTTAGACCCGGAAGTAGGATTCGTCACGTCATCACTTAACGACCGGATAATAAGGTCCTCATTTGCAAAGTAAACATGAGGCGGGCAGCAGGCTCACACACTCCGACGTTTACACAACTGCCAGAGGAGTTGTCCCCTACTGGAGATTAGAAAGAATACAGGTTTAAAGTAGCTGAGCACCGGCTGCGTCCATCTTCTCGTTTTTACTTGATCAGCTGATGTTACATTCCTGCAGTGCGGCTAACTGTCACTGCCTTCTTAATGTTACTGCTAGAACAATCACGCTAACTCAATTTTAGCAAAGTCGTGTCTAAAGTAAGTAAAACTATCACCATCACTGCTAAACACAAAACAGTCCAGACTGAATTTAAAGTAAACTTTGTTTTTTACATTTTTTGTCTTCACAATCAAATCCATGAACGACAGTTCTGCTCAGCATGTTCAAAGTTACTGAACAAGTTTTAAAGATTAGCTTCGGGGAGACGTAACTAAACATCATGAAGACAGTTTAAGACAGACAGAGTGTCCCTTCAACTGATGAATGAATCCCTGCCGGACCTCACAAGTACAGTAATACGTGTGTGTGTTTGTGTGTGTGTGTGTGTGTGTGTGTGTGTGTGTGTGTGTGTGTGTGTGTGTGTGTGTGTGGTGATCTGCTTCCATATGAAATTCCAGTGACGGTCACACATCACATCCTGCTTCTATTGTTTCACATCTGCGTTCTATTATTAGAGTCTCAATCCTCAGACCTCCATCAGCAGCTGCTTCAGCTCCTCCACCGACTCCACCAACGCTGCTCCACAGCTTCACCTCCTGAGCTCCGCCTCCCTGTCACGCTGCTCATTCTGTCGTCTTTAATCTGAGGGGTTTTTCTGTTTTCTCAGCCTGAATAAATTCAGTGGCTCTAATCGACTCTGATCACTTCCATTGATGATCGCAAACAAACAGTACTGCTAAATAAAGTTTCTTTGAATTCAAAGAGAGCCTTCGGGGTTGCTGTGAAATGTAAACAAAACCCTCCTCCTTCCTTTTTAACCAAATCATGTTAGAAAACCTTTCACTTCCTGTTGTGCTGTGTGTGTGACCTCTGACCTTCGTTTGCGAGGATGATGAATTTGGACGCCTTGATGACCTTCCCGTCCAGCGTCCAGGTGACAGTGACATCAGAAGCGGTGGCGAGGCGGCACTGCAGCCGGAGCCGCTGACCATCCAGCACCGTCATGTCGCTCAGCTTCTCTACAAACTCCGGCGCCGCACCTCCTCCTCCTCCGGTGCTCTTCTTCTCATTAATCCCTCCATCCATGCAGTTGTTCACCTCCGCCTTCTCCCCGTTCTTCTCGGGGCCCGTCGGGTTCTTCTTGTTGGCGAGGACAGAGCGGAAGTCGCCGGCGTTCTTCGTGGGCGTCTCTGCGGCCTTGCTGCTGTTGCTGCTTGCGGCGCCCTTCTTCCCCAGCACGCTGCGGAAGTCGACCTGCGATGGGGAGTTCACCTTCTCCTCGCTCTTGGGTTTGACACCCTTGAGGTTGGCCTTAAAATCCATGTGGTGGCGCTGGTTGTGCTCGGTGGTGGCGGTGGCGGTGGCGGGGCCGGCCTCCCTCTGCTCGTCTCCCTCTTGGATGTTTTTGCCTTGAACGGCTCGGCGTCCAAGCAGCGAGCGGAAGTCCAGCTGCTGCGCCTCCCTCTGCCGCAGCTCCTCTTCACCCCGCTCCCTGGTTTCCACACAGCGTTTGAGGAGGCCTCTGGGAGCAGTGGTCTGGTCCTCCTCTTTCTTCTTCTTCTCTTCTCTGTGCAGGTGCGGGAGCTGCCAGTTCTCCTTCTGCTCCTCGTTGGCCTCCTGCCACTGCCGACTGACACCACTGCTGCTGCTTCTCTGCTCCACGCCTCCTCCTCCTTTGCCACCTCCTCTCAGCACCACGCTCCCACCAGCTGCTCCTCCTCCTGCTCCTCCTGCTGCTGCTGCCAGGCTGGATGAACAAGCACAGAGACAGATGGAGGGACAGAGAGAGAGCAAGAGGACAAGCTCCGCCCCCCAGGTCTTAGCTGGTGGGGTGGGAGGTGTGGGGGGGGACCTCGACTCAAATTGTTCATGTTACATCACAAGTGACTCAACTGCCCGAATATGGGCATGAGCAGAGGGAACACACACACACACAGATGTAAACAAAGAAAAAGCAGACTGAGGACACACTCCTCCTCCTCCTCCTCCTCCTCCTCTGAAGCTGCTGACTCTTTTTCACAGTTTCATCAAACTAAAGCAAACGGGGTTTCTTCCAGCAAACACTCGCAGCAGAGTAAACACACAGAGGAAATACTGGCTCTGATTGGTCGGGGTGATATGGACGGATTAGAGAAGCTTTAGGGAATTTCTGGATAAATAACAGAAGGATGGAGGGAATGGTGGGTGGGTGTGAGGAGGGGGTGGAAACAGGAACAGAGAGCTGGGAATAGTGGGGGGGGGGGGGGCTGACGGAGTCAGACTCTATGCTGATGATGCAGAGGTCTGTTTAGGGAACGAGATGTTTTAAAAACTCGTCAGGTTCAACCAATCACGCTCATACGGCACAGAAATCTGACTCCGCCCTGTTCAGCCAGCTGCAGGTGTCCAGGTGAGTGAGGTCTCACCTGCTGCCGTCCCGTCCTCTCCTGTCCTTTTCTCGTCTTTCGGTGACCGACAGCGTGGCCACAGCGCTGCACTCGCCCACGCTGTTCCTGAAACACAAAGTTTATCTTCTACATGCAGCACTCTCTCATCTTCTCACAGGCACTAAGACCATCTCCCACTTCCACGCCACTGATTCATCACAGCGGTGTTTTCATTCAGGCACTGCTGCACTGTGCTATTTGCAACGTCAGACTTCATATGAGAAACTGATCCTTTTATCTCTCATTAATGGCACATAACATTTTCCCTTTAAGAGCGGAAAAGACACCAGGTAGGCTCCACTGGTCCTGATCAACAATGTTCATAAACGTTTGACTGAAATTACCCTGGAAGTTGTTGTCTTTGTTGTCTTTGTTAGCACTAATCACATTATGTCTTGATGCTCAGTCATCCCTTCAGTCTCTGAAGAAGTCACATTATGATGTGGAAAACCTGATATTTACTTTTATAGATTAACTGTTTGTCTTTTTCAGTCTGGCCAACCATTAGGCACCTTTAAATTCCTTGATGTTGGTTTGTGTTTCGAGTAAAGTGCAGCTTTACCGTCTCTCACAGTTTCTTCATGTTCACTGGCACCAGCACATCACGTATGATTTTCATGAGCAGAAGGACATTTCTCTTCTATTCTCATGTTACATAGTCATGCTTTGAATATGATGCAGACTGCTGTATGTGCTGGGGTGGATGATGAGGTTATGGATGGATAGATTATGGAGGGGGAGGGCTGGTGGTTCCTCTGTGAGTGTAATCCTCACTGCAGCTCTGTACTGACGATCATCTGGGATTATTTCAGCATGTCTGCAGAATCTGTGTCTTTTTATGACATGTGAGTGTTTACAGTATCTGCGCCTGTCGATCTGTTACCTCAGGCTGATCAGGTACTCTCCGCCATGTTCCTTCTTCACCCGTCTGAAGAAGAAAACAGAGTTAGCTGTATCAGGTGTGGTTAGCTGCAGAGCGTGTGGTTTGTGTGTAACTGTAAACCTTATGAGCAGGGAGACGACGTCCTCTTTCTGCAGAAGTTCATAGTCGCCTCCGGAGGTCAGAGATCGGCTCGGGTCGGTTCTGGTCCAGGTGTACTGGGGAAATGGATCTCCGGCGATGGCACAGGACAGGAGAACATGCTGACCAACAGCAGCGCTCACCTCTTTGGGCTTGGTGATGAACCAGGGCTGGACGCCATCCTGAGGCTCTGCAGAAAACCACAATAATAAATCTGGGTTTATATGGAGGTCGTGTGGTTGAGCCTCACATAGGAAACCCAACATATACACTGTAGATAGTGTGTGAACACAATGACACCAAAGTTGATCGGTCAGTGGTTGAGCTGCAGCACAGACATCCTCAGTTACACCTGGAGGGCTGACACAGACACTGACTGGACACAGAATAGAGTATGGAAACCAAAACCTGAGACCTACATAATCAAACACCAAGAATAACGGGGAGGAAAAGAAATGCAAAACAGAAACCAAAAGCTTGACAAAAATAAACTAAGAGAACACAAATAAAGGGTACAAAACAGAAACCACATTTTTGGGCCAAGGTGGATTTGGTATCAGGATCAGAAAGGCTGTGGGTTTGTAATTGTTGTGTTTGTGAACATTGCAAAAATCCCCACTCTGGTGTCACTCAGGTCTCAGTGCAACTGCAGCATACCCTCCACCGTGAGCCGGGCCTGGGTCTGGTCCTCTCCATACTGGTTCCAGGCCTGGCAGCTGTAGGTCCCGGTGTCCTCGGGGAAAACCTCGTGGATCAGCAGAGTGCAGCGGGTTCCCTCTCTGAGGAGCTGGAAGTCCTCTGACTCGGTCACCTCCTGCCCATCGTGGAGCCACACCAGCTCTGGAGGAGGGTGACCTGAGGACCACACACAGCTTCATTCAAACATCAGGACACATCAGTGAAGACCAGTACGCACCAAAGATCCTTTTACTTATAATTATTATATGCAGTATTTTTGAGAATTAAAGGAGTGGCAATATTTTGTTTATTTAATTTACATTTTAGTGTTGTTGAATCAAAAGTACTTTTAAAAAAAGGCAGACTGGAAGCGCAGTTCCTCTGAAATCCAGCAGAGGCAGCAGTGAGTCAGTCCTCATAGACGTTAGCCTCATACACGAACTGATTGGTCTTCATGGATAATTATCCACCTTCATAACCCCTGTACAGGGGTAGGTGGTCTTTATAACTCACCTGTTTATTTGTTATTAGGGGCGTGGCCTCTTTGACTGACAGGTGGATGGTGACACAGGCGGCTGTAGCTGCTAACTGTTTGCTAGTTTCACCTGAACTGGACCTCTGGGCTGTGTTTGTGCAGTTGGAGCATTATTAATGACATCATCTGACCAATAACATGGCTGCTGTGAGGTCACTGTACCAACAGACCATCCAAGAAGGCGGAGCTTCAGTTTTGATGCACAGTGAAATTCAAGGATTGTGATTGGACGTTGAGCACTGATCAGCAGGTATCTGTGTCTGCACTCCATCACCTCATCCAGATACGTCTGGCTGCAGGACTCATTATGTCAAGTACCGTCACAGCCGCCATTATTTAGAGACAGTCAGTGATTTAAAGCTAAATTCACTGTTATTTGATTCATTTCACGGATGCTTCAGTAAAGCTGCTTTAACTCTAGCTGTGGATGTAAAATTAGTTTAAATACTTTTCACATTTAGTAAGTACAATTATTTATTAATACGTCAGTATGACCTTCAGGGGAGTTCAGTGTAATGATTGGGTAAGAAAAACATCTAGAGGTCAGAGGTCAGAGGTGTGCGTGTGTGTCTGTGCGTGTGTGTGTGTGGCAAGGTGTTTCTGCACAGTGTACCAGGGGCACGGAGAAAAGTTTTCGTACCATATGGACTGGAGTGTGTGTGTGCCAAGTGGTGTCGTGTGTGTGTGTGTGTGTGTGTGTGTCG
Source organism: Haplochromis burtoni (assembly GCF_018398535.1). Taxonomy (NCBI): domain Eukaryota; kingdom Metazoa; phylum Chordata; class Actinopteri; order Cichliformes; family Cichlidae; genus Haplochromis; species Haplochromis burtoni. Next base: position 55,280 of record NW_024582826.1, read on the forward strand.
TGTGCTGTGTGTGTGTGTGGCACATGGTGTCTGAGTGTACCAGGGCACGAGAAAAGTTTTCGTACCATAGCACGAGGAGTGTGTGTGTCAGTGTGTGTGTGTGTGTGTGTGTGTGTGTGTGTGTGCGTGTGTGTGTGTGTAGTGTGTGTGTGTGGTGTGTGTGTGTCACGTGTGAGTGTGTGTGTGTGTGTGTGTGTGTGTGGTCGATATTAGTTCGTGTGGAAGATGAAGTCGGCAGAGAAGCAACAGCACCTCTGATCCTCACACAGCTTATATGGAGAAGAAAACCCAGTGTGGAAAATCATTATGTAACACACACACACACACACACACACACACCGCACACTGCAGGGTTAATAATGTGGGGACTCATAATGAACTCATAATTCAGAAACAATGCGTGCTGTCATATCAAAGCAACAACAACACTCAGAGGAAACGAAGAAGTAAATCTGCCCTCATCGCATCTCCTCCATCTCCCCAGAGATCAGACAGGAAATACCACAGCTCGCGCACACACACACACACACACACACACACACACACACACACACACTTACCGCTCAGCTCCACCGTCATGGTGACTCTGCTGCCGTCCATCACCTTCAGATCGCTCAGGCGACCAATGAAGCGAGGAGCTTCACACGCTGCTCTGACCTCTGTGACCTCTGACCTCCCGCCTCTCTGTCTGCCTGCAGGGTGGAAACACATAAAGAAGAAAAAGGAGCAGTTACTAATGTAATCAAGTACATTTACTCCAGTACACGAGAGTACTCCAGTCTGCTGATACTTCAAACGTCAAAGGGAAATAATGCACGTTTGACTTCCTGTTTTTATTTACAGTGTAACAGCCAATCACATTAAACTACCATAATCCAAACCCAGAGCTCAGTGTGTTGGCCCGAGGCAGAGAGAGCACAGAGAGCACCAGCCTGAGCCTCACTCGTCCTCTTCCTTATAAGGAGCGAGGGTTTCCTTTTCTCTCTCAGACACACACACACACACACACACACACACACACTAAAGTCCATTAAACATGCCTGTGTATGTGTGTGCGCTCATGTGAGGAGGAACAAATGTGCGTGTTTTGTTCTGTGTACATATCAGAAATACCAGAGAGGACACACACTGCTCACCGGCTGTGTGTGCGTCACATTAACTGATGAACACACACACACACACACACACTGTAACAACAGTTAGTATAATCATATTTCCATGCTGGGGTGTTTCCAGGGTTGATGAGACAAGTGGGGGCAGAGGAGGTGAAGAAACAGAAATCTGAATATCTGAAACGCCGGCTTTGGTTTCATCTTTCCTTCTTACACCAGTGACAAATAAATCCATCTACGCATCCATCAGCCCTCCACCCATCCATCCTTCATCACTCCATCTATCATTCCATCCATGCATTCATCCATCAATCCATCCATCCATCCATCCATCCATCCATCCATCCATCCATCCGTCCATCCATCCATCCGTCCATCCGTCCATCATCTGTCCATCCATTCCTTCATCAATCCCTCCATTAATCTTTCATCCATCTATCCATGCATCCATTCCATTGTAACCAGAAGGTTGCTGGTTCGAGCCCCGGCTTGGACAGTCTCGGTCGTTGTGTCCTTGGGCAAGACACTTCACCTACTTCACCTGTAGCTGTGGCTACACCTGTAGCCTCCACCAGTGTGTGAATGTGAGAGTGAATGAATAGTGGCATTGTAAAGCGCTTTGAGGTTCTCGAAAAGCGCTATATAAATGCAATCATTATTATTATATTGTTATTATTCCTTCATCCCTCCATCCATCCTTCATCACTATCCATTTCTCCATCCATCACTTCACCCATCTATCCATCCATCCATTGCTGGTAAAGTAATTTGGTAAAGTTCTGCACAACAGCTGCAGCAGACCCAGCCTGTCTAGTTTGGGAGTTTCAGAATTCTCTACTTTTACAAAGAAAATGAAAGTTTGTGAATATTGCTCTCCTTCAGCTGAGGTTATGAACCATGACGCTGTGACCTTCACGTTAAACAGAAAACCATAAAAATGCTGTTTCCAGCGCAGGAATTCAAACTCTGATGGATCGATGCACGCTGTAGTTTGGCAGTTCTTTATTTTGAAAGGATATGAACACTTCCTCTTACACTGTGAGGAGTCATGTGACCTGCAGATACAAACTCACTGAGTGAAACGACTTCAGCAGCCGAGACAGATTCTTCTCAGACTGCAGATGAGACTTTATTGTCCTCACATGGAAATCTGCTGTCTGTGGGAACCCGCTGGTATTTCACTGTGTGTGTGTGTGTGTGTGTGTGTGTGTGTGTGTGTGTGTGTGTGTGTGTACTGAGTGGGGGATTTCCTGCTGCATGCCTGATTGTCCTTATAAAGCTGCGATGAAGGTTCCTCTCCAACACGCTGATCAGTGATTGGCTGACTGATGCTGCTCTCACTCATCCCTCTAATAAAATGAAATTCTGCACTATTCAGCAAATTACATTCAAATAAAGTCCAGAAACCATCAGGGCAGTAACTCTTCCTGCAGCAGCTTCTTTGATTTCTGCTTTGAGCTCAGTAACTTCACAGAGCTGGTGTTACGACAGCGGTGGTTATATTTTTTCACGCGGGTCTTAGATTAATGATAAAATTTATGTGAGTAGTCGAGGTGGGAGGAAGATATAAAATATTGTGAGTGATGAAAAATAAACATTACCAAATAATGTTCACGTTCACAGAGCTGCATCTGCAGGACCCAGACTGAGGTCTGTGAGCTACATTCATCCACAGGAGCTGTGATACCAGCAGCGTTCTGGTTTCTATTATTTCATCACATCTGATCAGCTAAACAGTCTGAAATCAGAAAGTTAGACTTCCTGATAATAATGAATTACAGTCGTCCAGCCTGGAAGTAATAAATGCATGAACTAGTTTTTCAGCGTCACTCTGAGACAGGATATTTCTAATTTTAGAGATGTTGCACAAATGGAAGAACGCAGTCTTACATATTTGTTTAATATGTGCGTTGAAGGACATGTCCTGGTCAAAAATGACTCCAAGGTTCCTCACAGCGTTACTGGAGGCCAAGGTAATGCCATCCAGAGGAAGAATCTGCTTAGATACCATATTTCTAAGCTTTCATTTGTAACCTTCACTAAAGCTGTTTCTGTGCTGAGCTCTGAAACCTGACTGAAACTCTTCAAATAAACCTCTGCAGATGATCTGTTAGCTGTTTGACAACTACTCTTTCAAGGATGTTTGATATGAAAGGAAGGTTGGAGATTGGCCTATAATTAGCTAAGACTGCTGGGTCTAGAGATGCTTTTTGAGTAAAGGTTTAACTACAGCCAGCTTGAAGGCCTGTGGTACATAGCCGATCATTAGAGATAGGTTGATCATATTTAAGATCGAAGAATTAATTAATGGCAGGACTTCTTTGAGCAGTTTTGTAGGAATGGGGTCTAAAAGACAGGTTGATGGTTTGGAGGAAGTAATTATTGAAGTTAACTCAGAAAGATCAATTGGAGAAAAAGAGTCTAACTTAACATCAATGGTACTAAGAGTAGCTGTAGATAATATTACATCTGTGGGATGATTACTGGTAATTTTTTCTCTAATGATAAAAATTTTATTTGTGAAGAAGTTCATGAAGTCATTACTAGTTAACGTTAAAGGGATGGTTGGCTCAACAGAGCTCTGACTGTTCATGTTTCTACAGTGGAATCACTGGTGACCACTTTAAAGACACACTGTGCTGGAAACTGTGAGCCTCGCCTGCTCCGGACCAGGTGAGATGTTCAGTATCAGTTACCATGGTGACTGAACAAGGTAATACACTGAAAACTGTGACTTTAAGCTCAGCAGATCTCCTTCTGGTCTGCAAACATTTATCAGAGGCAGGAGTTTTATAAGATTTGCTCCACGTTCCCGTTGTTTGCAATAATATCAGTGAAATAAATCAATTACTGACACGTGGAACAAAATGTATAAAGAAAAGGAAACAATATGATGAAAGAAACAAAAACAGTCTCATCATGAACAAACTTGTTATGTGGCTGAGCATTGAATGAGATGAACTGAGGCTCCTGAGCTGAGAGGTTCAGGCTGCAAACTTCCTCACAGGTGGTAATCTGTTTTAAAACATTTTAAATCTGCTGATAGCGGCCGACCTTTCATTTCATCCATCTTCATGTCCACAGAGCAGTTTAAAGAGGGCCGAGTGTGAACGCGAGAGCAGAAGATCAGGAAAAACAGACGACAGGAAGAGGAGGAAGTGACAGTCGGGATGGGAGAGTGACAGAAGCACGCCATTTACCAAAGTGTTTCATATTTCACTGCAGTGTTTACTCAGCACTTATTTATGAAACCACGTTCTTACAAACCTGAGCAGCAAACTAAAGAGCAGCAAACCAGACCAAGAGTTTCTGAGTCAGCATCACTCTGTAGCTGCTGTCCAGCCGAGGCAGATCTGGGATCAGCTGCAGAGCTGAGAGGAGTCCCCACCGCCTGATGAAGCTGTGGACTCCCTCTGCATGCCCTTCTTGGGTCGGCTTCAGTCTTACTCTGTGTGTGTGTGTGTGTGTGTGTGTGTGTGTGTGTGTGTGTGTGTGTGT
>NW_024582826.1:59909-65206 GCF_018398535.1 Haplochromis burtoni
TGTGTGTGTGTGTGTGTGTGTGTGTGTGTGTGTGTGTGTGTGTGTGTGTGTGTGTGTGTGTGTGTGTGTGTGTTGCTGCTGCGTGTTTTGTCTTTATATGGCTCTCGGCTCTCTGCTGCCTCTGCTCAGCGGTTCAACAACACGGCGCTGAAAAACCTGAGCTGTGACTCCAGCTGATCCACGTGGTTACATCAGCTTCATGATTCTGACCAATCGAAACGACAGGAACAGAGCAGGTAACGAGACGGTGTGAGTAACCTCACCACACACACTCTGATAATCAGTCAATCTGCTTCATGCTGATGAATGAGTCACGGTGACTGTAGGTGATCTGTATGAGTGGATGGAGGAGGTGGAGGTGTTTGCAGGTCTGCAGGGATAATAACGCTAAAGCCGCTCGTGGGTTTAACAGCTGAACGCTTTCCCCAGCAGCAGCTCTGCAGGTGGTTTCATCCCTCTTGAAGACGACCTCTGACCTCTGTGGAGGTGCTGTGTGTTTGCAGGATTCCAGTAAGGATGGAGGAGCTCACTACACTGTGGTGTGAATGCTGCGGGTGTGGGTGCTCTGTGACGACGACTCTTCTGTTTTAAAGTAAAGACAGATTTGAAACCCAGACTCTATTTTCGGACTTTATGTCATTGCTACAGTTATGATGGACCATAAACTGGTGTTTGCTCACTGCAGCCTGTTCCTGTCATGAAGGTGAGCAGGTGGCAGCGTTCACGGTGTCCACATGTTTCAGGTGAGCTGATGAAACACTTCCTGTGAGTTCAGAGTGCACTTCTTCCTGCTTCACTCCAAACGTCTCAGATTCTCCCACACAAACATTTCTGTCCTGTGTGTGTTTGTTTTTCTCTCTCTGATCAGAAGGTCAGGTCAAAGGTCAGGATGGAGTATGTCCTCAGTTTCCTGTTGGACCATGATTGTGTTTCTGTGTGAGAGTCAGTGCTGCCCTCTGCTGGAGGACTTGGTCATCACACTCTGAGCCTCAGAGTGAAGCTGTTCCTCTGCCCTGCGTTACAACATCTATGCATCCACACAGGGTCATGGACCGACTCTTACACAGCACCTTTCTGCTCTCCCACAGTACTCAAAGCGGTCTATACAACACGCCACATTCACCCAGTCACACTCACTCATACACGCATGTCTTCTAAGATTGTTGTGCTTCCTTACTAACATTCATGCATTCATTCTCTGATGGATGCATCTGAGAGCAATTTGGGGTTAGTATCTTGTCCAAGGAAGGAGCCAGGGATTGAACCAGTAGTCTTCCGAACAGTAGATGGCCACCCCCCATCCATTCATCCACCCCCCCCATCCATTCATCCACCCCCCCATCCATCATGAAGCAGCTCTGAGGAGATGGTTTAAATAAAGGTTTCATTTCAGGTCCTTTAATCTATGTGAGGAGGAACTCACTGTGCACGAGGAGCGTCCACGCTGCAGAGTCCACCGTCAGCCCATCAGCGTTGGTCAGCTGACACCTGTACACGCCCTGGTCCACCCGTCTCACCCTCTCCACGGTGAGAGTGAGACGGGTGCCGTCTCGTCTCTGCCGCAGACCTGATCCCGTCCTCACGGGCCCCCCGTCCTTCAGCCAGGTGACCACGGCCCCGGCAGCAGAGGAGGACACTGTGAGGAAGAGGAGAGGCGGCTCACACTCACAGGATCTTAAAGTCACAGTAAAGCTGTGGAGGAGCTGAGACCTGAAATGAAACCTTTATTTAAATCATCATTAACCATCTGCTCAGAGCTGCCTCGTGTCAGTGATTCCACCTTCACAGTCTGAGGCGTTTCTCACCTTGGCAGGTGAATGTGACCTGAGCTCCCTCTGTGGCCTCCTGGTCCAGGGGGACGGCCTCGAACCGCAGGTTGGAACCCGCCTTGGACGTCCTCACCGGCCTGAAACACACAGGTGATCCTGAACACACCTGAAAGTGGACGTGACTTCACATTTAAATAAAAGTGAATTGATCCAAGTTCTGACCTGCTATCTGAGCCGGGTCCTGACTGCTGGACCGAGCAGGTCTGATCTGGATCAGGAGCGTCGATGGACCGGACCTGCAGGGGAGCCGGAGCTCTTTCACTTCATGTCATTCTCTTTCATTTATTCTGCCTTAGATAGCATGAGTTTCAGAAACATTATTATTAGTAGTAGTAAAATAACCTGATCAGGTGCAGTTCTCCTCTCAGCCAGCAGAGGGAGCTGTGCAGGTGGTTCCCTCCTCCAGGAGGCGGCCTGTCTGGGCTCTTGCTCCTCGGGCTGGGAGCTGGGAGCAGCTCTGCCCTCCTTCTGGCTCCTGGTTCTGGTCTGTGGGTCGTCAGTGGGCCGGCCGGTCCTGCGGGAGGAACCAGAGTGGATGATTCTGAACATGCCGTCCTCGTTACCGTGGTGACTGTCCCCGTGTGACAGCATGTTTTTATTTTAATTCTTTGCAGTCTGGAAATATTTGATTTACTGGTGGATTTATTTTTATGACGTCTCTTTTCGGTCAGACAGTAAGAAACCTCAGACGGATTATTTGCAGCAGGTTCTGAAAGGTGAAACCTGCCGGTTAGCGTCCCCACAGGAGTTCAGATTGATGAGGAATCTCCTCTGCTTCCTTCAGCTGCCTCTAACCTGCTGCTGTGAACACTCAAGCAGTTTTCCAGAACAAGTTTCCAGCTCGTGAAGCCAAAAGATCTCAAACTCAGCTGGAAAACTTTAGCAGCAGCAAAGGAAAGAGGAGCCACGTTTCCCAGGAGCTGACGAAGCTCTGAGAGGGACGCTGCTGTCCGTCCACCAGAGCTTCAGACAGGAAACAGCTCTGAGGGATTCTTACTGTTAACACATCCAGACATGACAGCACTCACCTGGACGAGTCGTCAGGAGCACCTGGAGAAGAGAGGGGAGGACACGTGAGAGAGAGAACGTCCACATCATCAGCATCCACACAGTCACACGCTCAGAGCGCCTCACCGCCACCAGCTGCTCAACATCAGGCTGTAAACATGTTTTAACGTGGGGCTGACTCACTGCTGCCTCTGCTGGACAGCAGAGGAACTGCAGCGTTTGGTTTGCAGTTTTAAATAATGACAAATGAGCGCGTGCAGCAGCTGAACGACTCTGATTGGCTGCCTCACCTTGGACGGTAAGCTCGGCACAGGCAGTCGCTGTTCCGGAACCGTTGCTGATCAAACACTTGTAACTTCCTGCATCCTGGACAATCACATCCTTTATCTCCAGGAAGTGAAGGCCTGAGCGCTCGTACATGCTGACCCGCCCACCAGACTGAAGCTCCGCCTCCCCCTGAGAGACAAACAGTAAATACTGAGTTAATCAGTAAAAGCGGACAAAGAATCTGTCCTCCAGCCGCCGCTGCGAGTGAGACTGAGATCCCACAGCTTCTCAGCTGTTCCTCTGCAGCTCTGATCTGAAGCTCCTCGTACCTTGTGCCAGGTGACCCTGGGCTGTGGGCGTCCTGTGGTTTTGGCGGAGAACTTGGCGCTCTGTCCCGGCTCGGCAAACACTCGGCTCGGTTTGTTGATGAACTTTGGGGGACTCTCACTCCAAATGCTCGGCCTGTTCTCCACAGCAGGAGCTGCAGAGCGACACCTGGAATCGTGAGAGATGGAGTTCTGGGATCAGCACTTAGCAGTTACTTCTTTATAAGCATGGAGTGCAACCCTGTGCAGCAGCGCCCCCTGCTGTTTGGATGCTGGTGTTTACACACTGCTGAAAAAATGAAAGGAGCACTTTTTAATCTGAGTTTGACATCAAGTCAGTGAACTTTGGGATACTGATCTGATTGGTTCAGAGGAGGTGTTAATCAGGTTCAGCTGCTTTGGTGTTAATGAAACTAACAACAAGGACACAGCCCCCAGAGCAGGAATGCTTTCACGGGTGGAGGACACTCACATGTTTCCTTCCTCTTCTCTTCTGACTGTTTTTCACTAGTTTTGCATTCGGCTGGTCTCCATGCTGGTAGCATGAGGTGAGGACTGGACCCTGCAGAGGCTGCTTAGGTAGCTCAACTCCTCCAGGATGATGCCTGAATGTGTGGGAGGCTTATTCATGGAGGGACACACAGCCCCCCACAGGCAGACATGGATAAGTGAGCACCGTTTTGACTGATTCCAATGAAATTTTAATTTAAACTCTTTGGGATGTTTGAATTCAGCCTCTGCACGTTGATCATTTTTAATTAAATGAATCGATGTGACTCCTCCACACGACCCGGTCCATATCAGTGCTGAAGTCCAGCACCAGGTTTTCCCATCGAGCCTGATGAGTTTTCAAAGTGTTCCTTTCATTTTTGTGAGCCGAGTTTTTTGTTTGGGAGGAAAACGTTCAGCCAAACTCAGAGCTGTGTGAAAGGAGTGAGACGTCGCGCTCACAGCTGTTTGCACGGCTCACCCTGCTTTCATGGACGGCGGCACGACGTATTTCTTCCCAGAATTCTCTGCAGGTGGAAAAACATCAGAGCATCAGATCGAGCTTTCGTTAAACCTTTAAAAAACGTTATGAGTGTTTTTATTTGAACCAACAAGGCAGCAAGCAGAAATAAAATGAGGGCATAACGAGTGTGGGTGTCACATGTCCACAGAGGAAAACCATACGAACACGTTTTCCTCACAGTGAGTGTTTCCTGTCAGAGCTGCTCACACTCTTACCTTCCAGAAGGATCTCCACGGTAACCTGACGGCTCCCCGCTTGATTGGTTGCCTGACAGGTGTAACTGCCCAGGTCCTCCTCTGTGACCCCTCTCACCAAAAGGCTGAAGTTGCCCCGCCCACCCCGTTCCACGATGTAGTGCTCTCCACCAATCATGGCCCTTCCCTCTCTGTACCATGTGACCTGTGGCTCAGGATGGCCGCGCACCTGAACGATTCAGACAATGGAGAAAAGCAATCAGCTGATTTCACACAGACTCATCCAGCAGACTCATCCAGCATAACGGAGGCTGTGTCCATCTTTTATATACAGTGTGTGTTTGGTTTGAGGTCAGCGCGACAGAAGCAGACAAGCAGACCGAATCTGCAGGACTCGAAGAGGACTAAGGACCTCACAGAACTAGGAAAGCAAGCGTGTGTGTGTGTGTGTGTGTGTGTGTGTGTGTGTGTGTGTGTTTTTATGTGTAGTATTGTGTGTCTGTGTGTGTGTGTCTGTGTGTCTCTCTGTGTGTGTCTCTGTGTGTCTGTGTCTCTGTGTGTGTTTCTCTGTGTCTCTGTGTGTGTCTGTGTGTGTGTCTCTGTGTCTCTGTGTGTCTCTCTGTGTGTGTCTCTGTGTGTCTGTGTCTCTGTGTGTGTTTCT
>NW_024582826.1:67279-69365 GCF_018398535.1 Haplochromis burtoni
GATGAGAGGTGAAACGTCTTCAAGCAACTTAAAGAAGTCCAGATGCTTTTCTCTCCAAGCTCCTTTGACTGTGCAGAAATAAATAATAATGAAGAGGAATATATATAAGAGGAAGGCATACAGGTTGCAAAGTGCTCAGAAAAGAGGAAATGATATATTAACACGTATAAATCATCATGAAGTTTTAACAATAAATTTTCTGCATTAAAGTGAGTCGTTTAAAATGAGCCAGTCTGACTTTGATCTTCAGTCTGTTGTGACTCTGTGAGGGCGTCAGCGTCTCCTGAGGCTTTCCTCATACACAGAGCCTCATTTCTAGCCTCCATGTTTATATTTGGTCAAACTGTGGTGATTACAGCTTCCTGATGCACGCTGGCACCGCTCGCTCAGGTCACAGGAACACAACTATTTATACAAAGCCAGAGTTTAAAGTGGGCTGAAACCTCCGTCTGATAAGAAAGGCTGCATGTCTGAAGAGCTCAGCTGCTGCTGACATCGGCTCTGATGAACCTCCAGAGACTGAAGGTCGGCTTCATCCAGAGTTCAGAGTGCCGGGACGTCTCATTCTCAGCTCGTCCGAACTCAGAGCAGGTGGAAATATCTCACATCTTAGTTATCTTCACGGTGTCGAGTCCACCGTAAACCACCTCAGAGGTGTAAACGCTGTTCACTGTTTCAGGTTTAGAGGTAAAAAGAACCAATCAGAGTCTCACCTTGCCCTCCAGTCGAGCTTCTGCCCCCAGCGTGACCCGGGCATTACGGGGAGGAAGGACGAAAGCTGGAGGCTCATTGCCGTGGGAACCGCATCCTTGTGACAGGCTTGTAACCTTGGAGACGGTGGAAACTGAAGCCAACCGCACGTCAGTCATTCTCCTATCAGAGGAAACAACCATCAGAGAGTGACATCACAAACATGCTCTGAGCATGTGCACACCTCAGAGGCATCATGTGATCAGCTGATCATGTGACTCTGAGGAAACCGTATTTTCATCTGCAGCTCAGTCCTTGTTCTGATGACCTGTAACACCCGACACGGCTGTGAGTATCAGTAGCATCTGTAGTTGTTCAGCATCAGATGAGTGCGGTGGTTCCTGACACACCTACCTGTGAATCACCTCATCATGGTGGTGGTTACCACACCAGCATGAACCCAGGAGCTACTGGCCTCCCAGGGCAAACTGGTCCTGGGTGAGGACAGAGCAGTATACATGCCTGCCCTCCAGTGGGCTCCGGTGGGCCTTCACTTGCAAGAGGGGCTGTCGGATGGTTACTGCTGTGATGTCAGCTCAGAGCGTGCTCGCTGCTGGCTTCACAGTCGTTGTATGTTGGTGATATTTTTGGCTTTTGGCTGGACATTAGCTCAGTGTTTGCCGGCTGGTCGCTGTGTGTCTGCTGGATGTTTTGTGTGTTTTCAGAGCAAACAGCAGTAGTCTGCAGCTCTGACCCGCTCTCTGCTGCTGCCTTATAAGGTCTAATAGTTACGAAACACACCCAACTCTGTTTGAAATAACAGTTTTATCAACATGTAAGCTTTTGTTTCCTGTCTCGTCCTGATCGTGTGTTTTTCTCTCCAGCTCAGAGCTCAGACACAAACCTCCATCTGACCAAACACGAGCTGCAGCTCAGCCTGAATGAAAAACACTGAGAACAGGTTCAAAGTTCATGCTAAGCTTCTGACAGCACGTCGGTGCTCATTCTCTCAAGGAGTGAACACAGGTTAGATGCTGCAGTTTCTGGATACATCGATCAGGAACAAGAACGTGAAGATGAAAGATCAGTGAGACTGCTGTGTGAAGATATTTGGGTTTGAGTTGGTGTGAAGGTTAAAGATGTCCAATGAGCCGCCACAGTCCCATGAACTGATTAAATGTACCGAAACCTGCAGAGGAGAACGTGCTGGAAATGCTGCAGAGCACCAACAACCAGAGATGGGCAGTAAAGTACTGTAATCTGATTCCTTTTTTCAAGTAACGAGTAAAGTAAGGGATTACTATTGCAAAAATGGTAATTAGATTACCATTACTTTCCCGTAGTAACGCTGCGTTACTGCATTACTAAAACCGTGATTTTTTGCGAGAATGTCTCA
>NW_024582826.1:70112-71849 GCF_018398535.1 Haplochromis burtoni
AGTAACAGGATTACTTTTTGGGGGAAGTAATCAGTAATTAGTTACTAATTACTTTTTTCAAGTAACTTGACCAACACTGCCAACAAAGATACAGAAGAAGAAGACAGCGTTCAAACAGGAAGGCCTGCGAGAGCTCTGAAGGTCACAGAGAGCCTGAGTGAAGCTTTTCTCACAGATGGTGTCACGTCGGTGGAGCGACACAAACAGCAGGAAAACAAAGAGAAGCTGACAGAAGATCAATAACACAGAGATAACAGAGATAACAGAGATAACAGAGATAACATAGAGCAGCGACACATGAATGTTTGCAGTCAGCAGCTCAGCTCCACCCTGAGTGGCAGAGAGAGAGAACGACTGAGCGGAGCTCACTCGCCCATCTGCGCTTGTCATTAGCAGAGTTCATTATCAGGAGGAAAAACTGTTTCCTGTTTGTCACGCTGAACCAACGCAGCCAAATAACACAGAAGCCTCCCCTCGGTCGGAGCTGCTAACTCACTTTCTAAAGTTCAAAGTTCAAACTCTGACTTTCAACAGCTGCACTCGGCTGCTGGATCACATGACCTGATGCAACATCAGCTCTACCAACAGAGCAGAGCTGTGAGGAGGAAGTCCTGAGACCTCACAGCTCAATACCAGCTCTGTGATTCTGTCAGCAGGTCAGCCCTCACTACCTGTGAGCAGCTTGTTTTACACAAAGCCTGCAAATATTTCACTAAATATGGAGAACATGATCCAAACGGCAGATATTTCCACCGAGTAGAAATGTTTTCACAGTCTGACCCCGCCCACCCCACCATGACCTCATCAATTCAAATCCAAACATTTCCCGGAGTGGTCTGTAAATAAGCTTCAAGTCTTTTCTCACTGTACGTGTGTGTGTTCATGTGAAACTTTGATTTTGCTGTTTCTGTGTAGCCTGAAAGCATTTGTGGTGATGAACGTGTGTTTGAACAGACAGGTGAGCTGCAGCGTTTACAGCCAGCCTGCACTCAGAGACAGGAATCAGCTGCTCACTGCGATCACGCAGACTTCTTCTCACAGTGAAAACCTTTATGAACAGTCAGAGAGTTAGCACTCATCCCAGACCTGCTGCAGGAAGACGGCTGCTACCATCGGTCATATTTAAAGTCAGTTTGCATTTAATGTGAGGAACGAGATGAGTGAGGCTCAGACACAATGAGACGCCAGCCTGAGACAGGAAGCAGCAGAAGATAAGAAGAGATCAGATCAGGCATCAGGCTGTGAAATCAGAGCTGCAGGTGAGTTCACGGTGCTCTGAAACTTCCCAGCAAACTCCGGTCGGTCTGAGGTCGGCTGTTTAATCAGAGGAGATTCCTTCACGTCAGTCGACCGTTTCACAAACATCCTCTACAACTAAGCAGCAGCAGGCCGAGCTTCTGTTTCCCACATTCACACTGTAATATCACACACTGTGCAGCAGCATCAGCACTGCATCTCCACTGAGACACAGAGGCGTGAAACATCAAGCAAACACCAGACATACATCAACATCCCAAGAACGTCCCAATGACATCCCAACAACGTCCTGACAATATCCCAACAACATCCCAACTACGTCCCAACAACATCCCAACTACGTCCCAACAACATCCCAAACACGTCCCAACAACATCCCAAAAATGTCCCAACAACATCCCAACTACGTCCCAACAACATCCCAAACACGTCCCAACAACATCCAAACAACTTCGCAACAACATCCCAACAACATCCCAA
>NW_024582826.1:72001-72223 GCF_018398535.1 Haplochromis burtoni
ACGTCCCAACAACATCCAAACAACTTCTCAAAAACATCCCAACAACATCCCAACAACATCCCAACAACATCTCAACAACGTTCCAACATTATCCCAATAACATCCAAATAATGTCCCGACAACTTCCCAACAACGTTCAAACAACATCCCGACAACATCCCAACAACAAACCAACGACATCCTAACAACATCTCAAACACGTCCCAACAACATCCAAACAAC
>NW_024582826.1:72445-100979 GCF_018398535.1 Haplochromis burtoni
CCCAACAACAAACCAACGACATCCTAACAACATCTCAAACACGTCCCAACAACATCCAAACAACTTCGCAACAACATCCCAACAATGTCCTGACAACGTCCCAACAACATGCAAACAACATTCAAACAACTTCCCAACGACATCCCAACAATGTTCCAACATTATCCCAATAACATCCAAATAATGTCCCGAAAACGTCCCAACAACGTTCAAACAACATCCCGACAACAACCCAACGACATCCTAACAACATCCAACAACATCTAAACAACGGCCCAATAACATCCAAACAACTTTCCAACAACGTCCCAACAACATGCAGACATGGATCTGTGCCTGGGATTTAGATACTCTGCCCTGAAATGCAGGAAGTCTCATAGTGACTGAGTCTGAAATCCTTCATGGAGCTTTAAAAAGACGTCCGAGTTTGATGGTGAGGATTAACTGATGATTTTAGATGTCGTGTTCAGTTTTGATTGTGTGAAGGAAACCTCCACCAGTGCTGAGGAACATCTACAGGTGGAGGAGCAACACCTGCTGACCCGAGCTGCGGGCAGCTCCCTGCCTGAAGAGGCTTCAGCGTCTTTACTGGATTTTCTCTCAGATTTGATTTTGTTCTTGTTTAAACTCTGCTCGAGGTTCAGACAGATGCAGGCTCCACTCTGATCTGATAACCTTTTGTTATTGACACTCTGATATTCATTAACATTAAAAACCTGCAGCATGAGGTCTGAAAGGTTTGAGCGGTCCTTACAGTCGCATCAAGCTGGCTTCATTCTGTAGGACTCAGTGCTGTAGTGACACCACAGCAGTAACACAGCACTGTAAAGTATAAAAGTCTGTGACTATGATGAAGTATTTCTTACATCAGAGGGTAAAATGATTATTACTGCAGGATTAATGTGGAGCTGCTTGGTTTCATCATCAGTCTGTGGCTGAGGGGTCGTTCACCTGCTCATCGTCTTCATAACCGACCGCTTTGTATAAATTCAGAGATCATAGCCCACCACACTAACTGCACTTTGATTCATCTTAAAACACTGTACACAGAGATATCACAGAGGTCAGAGGTCACCACACTGATGATACAGACAGAAGAAAGCAGAGACTCAACAACACAAGGCGTGAAAATAAGATGAGATAATAACTGAGGTCAACTTTAGTGCCAAACATGAAGAAAAGCTAAAGATGAAAGTGAATGAGGGACGAGGTGATCGTTCAGAGGATGCTTTCAAACTCTGACGCAGCTCCTCTGAACTGATTTAGTTTACAAAGTAAAAACATTAAAATTATCAAAGAGAAAAACATCAAAGCGCCACATCTGCACAGAGTTTAACATCTGGCCTGAAACATGTTTGCAAACCTCAAACTAATCGCTCTGATTAATCGACTGATCATTAAACTGTTGTTTGATTCTGTGACGCGTGCAGCAGGAGAGAGAGCAGAGAAGGAGAAGCAGCTCTTCAGCTGCTCTTTATCTCTGATGGACGTCTCAGTATTAAACACTAATAAACTGATCTGGGCTCAGTGTTTGTTTAACCAGCAGGAGCCTGGTGCAGCGCTGACCCCGCCCACCCCAGAGTCTGGGTGCGTTTGATTAAAACACAGGAAAAAGTCACATTTGAGTCTGAAGAACCACAGAGAGAAGAAGGAGAAGCAGTGAACTCACAGCTCTGATGTTCCTCTGATGGTTCTCCTCCTCTGATGGTTCTCCTCCTCTGATGGTTCTCCTCCTCTGATGGTTCTCCTCCTCTGCGACTCCTGGAAAACGAACCAGACTGAGGAGCTTGTGTTCCTCTGCAGCCGCTTCACCTGAATAATCCGCTCATTCAGCACCGGGACTCCTCCTCTTCCTCCGGGGCGGTCACTGCTCTGTGCTGCTGTGGGTGGGGGTCTCTGTGGGTTCAGGCTGTGGAGCTCAGGCTTCTGATTTGTGTCAGTGTGGCGCCATCTGCAGGTCAGTCTCAGTGCTGCACTCTGTAGCATGTGTGGGAGGAGTCCTGCTCCTCAGCCGCCACCCCCTCTGACATCATCCTGGAGTTCGTCATACAGACTGAACATGAGAACTCCTCTCAGGTTCTTTACAAACCTCCAAAGAACCGAAGCAACAGGTTAAACAGAGTGTTTGTATCAGCTGTCTGTGCTTCATCAGAGGAACTTCATCATCCTCAGATCACATAATGATATGATGAGAGCACAGTTTGATTGGTTATCCACAGATTTAGGAATCATCCATCCATCTTCTTCCGCTTACCCAGGGCCGGGTCGCGGGGGCAGCAGCCTCAGCAGAGAAACCCAGACTTTCTCCCCAGCCACCTCCTCCAGCTTGTTCATGAGACCACCAAGGTGTTCCCAGGCCAGCCGAGAGATACAATCTTTCCAGCGTGTCCTGGGTCTGCCCCGGGGCCTCCTCCCCTGATTTAGGAATCATTTTAACTTTGTATGAAACAATACACAGAAAGGAGCATGAAAGGAGCACTTCTTAATTAGAGTTCAGCATCAAGTCTCAGTCCCCAAATCACGGTTGAAACTGAGGAGACCGAGCGTTCTCTATCGTGGCTCCTGAGCTTTGCAATAATCTTCCTCTTCACATTAGGCGATCGACATCAGGGCTGGTTTTTAAATCCAGATTGAAAACACATTTTTATTCACTGGCTTTGACTCAGTGGTTGACTGACTTGTATTTTATTGTTTTTGCTATGTTTATTATTTTATCGTATTTATTATTCTTATGGTATCTATTATGTTTCTATTGTTCAGCACTTTGGTCGGCCTTGTGTGTTTTTAAAATGCTATATAAATAAACCATGATGATGATGATGATGATGAAGTCAGTTACACTGTTGGGACACTTTTTGTGGATACGTTTATTTCCCATCATTCAGCAGAGGCAGCAGGGCTGTAGTAATATTAATAAGGTGGAACCTCTCCCTCGCCGTGGCTGACTGTATAAAAGAGAATAATGGGCGTTATGTTATTGTCAAAGGAAGTTTGACATCAGAGTTTGTGATAATGAATGTTTACCCACCAGAGCATCCCTCTGATTTTCTGATTCACATGTAAAATCAACTTCTTGTTCCTTTTTCTTTCATCTAAAGAGTGCAGCGGTGTTTTTAACCCAGTGCAGTTTATTATCGTTGTGTACTCCGAGGTATTTATAGTCCACATCGACCCCCTCGATTGAAACAGGGGTCACAGGTTTCCTGGTCCTCCTAAAGTACGTTGAGCTGCAAATAATTCTCTCGCACCACGTGACAAAGGAGTTAACCACAGCCCGCTACTCTGACTCATCACCCTCATCGATCCACCCAACCACCACAGAGTCATCAGAAAACTTCTGAAGATGGCAGGTCTGTAATCCTGGGGCCAATGGGATGTGGCGTCTTTGGTACAGGAACGAGGCATGATGTCTTCCACAGCAATGGGACCCTCTGTAGACTCAGACTCAACATGAGCAGTTTATGAAAGACTCCACAAAGCTGGAGGAGCAGGCCTCGAGGACACGGGACTCCCACTGTCTGGTCCAGCAGACTTGCCTGAGTGGAGTCTCCTCATCTGTCTCTGAACCTGGTCATGAGTGAAAGTGACAGGCGGGGGAGCGTGTCAGGACTTTTACAGGAGGCTATGGTGCAGTGTGGAGACAGTGGGTGGCTGTGGACTGCAGGCTGACCACAGGTAATGCTGTGGGGGGAGCAACATACAAATGTGGACACAGAACAGTAGCACAGTATCACATATACTTCATAACTGCTCAGGGTCCTGGGTCGCTCACTCTTTACGTAGCCCAGCTGCTCGAGTTTTTTTTGCTGGTTTACCGGCGACTGACGACTTGTTTAAACCACGTCACTGTTATAAAAAAGACACACAGCTTATCATCTTATAGTTCTAAAATCGCTCTGTTGTTAATTCGTTTGCTAGATTAGCTAGTTAGCGATGCTACACACCTGTTACTCTGATAGTCTGTGTTATTGAAGGATTCAGGACTCCTTATGTTTTTTTTATCCATTTTTAGACAGCGATGAGATCAGCTGCACACTCTACAGAGGCCCAGAGTTACTGTTAATATCAAAAATATAATGCTGTCCTTTGAGATTTTAACATAAGACTGTGAGTGTAACGGATCTAAAACTGTTTAAATCTGCAGAGCCCTCTACAGCCTGGTAACATGGAAACTTTAAAAACAGCAGCAGAACGTTTCAGTAGTGTAGTCTAATTTGTTCTTTTCATTTAATCATAGAGTCCATATTGATCCCTCAAAATTGTCCTCACACACTCAGGATCTGAAGTTCTTCTCTTGCATTTTTTCAGTGGATTAAAGTACACTACAGTACTTTAATCCATAGTTCCTGATTAACGAGGAGTTACTGAAGTACATGCTTTTAAAAAAGATGTTGCTCTCTTTACAGATGTGGCAAGAGACTGAAAACATGTTGTTGTTTGCACATATTTAATAGTGATGTGACGTTCTGTATCGAGGCTTCGAAGCTTGTGTCGAGTAATTGAGGGGGCGTTTCTGCGATGCGCGTATCGCGGGTTCCTTCATTTATGGGAGGAGCTGAAAATGATGACGTCCGAAGCCTCGCTGCCCGGCTGTACCACGTGACTGGTTCATGAAGTGGTTCGAACTTTGCCGCGAGATATGACAGCGATATAAACCCCTCAGACTTCATTCAAAAATGTGGGTGTTTGATGGAGAGTTGCGGTTAGTGAGAGTTTGGAGACAGTTTGGAGGTTTATGAGAGTGAGGAGAGAAAGTCAGGAGAGAATGGAGCCAGCTAAGAAGAGGAGGATGTCCTCCCCTGTGTGGGAACATTTTGATTTTATTCCTCCCAACAAGGTATGTAAATTTCTACAGAAGATGTATTTTCATAATACTGATGGTGCAATACAATTTATGTTAAGCTGTTACTTTTGTACAAGGTGAAGTGTTTGCTATGTGCCAGGGAGCTGGGATATAACAACAACACCTCATCCATGCTTAGGCACTACAGAGCTTTGCATGAGAATAAGGGGAACACCGATTGTGGAGCAAGACCAGGTGAGCCATCAAATGCCATGATAATATAGCATGCAGTAATGTTACTAAATGATATAACAATATTATACAACTGTTATAAGTTACGTGTGTGATATTTATATTTGTGCTTTGTCTTTATTGTCTTTCCTCAGGAGAACAATCTCAAATAGATGAAGACCTGGTCAGCATGGTGATTGAGGACTCCCAGCCATTTAGCATTGTGGAGGACAAAGGATTCAAAAGATTTGTTAAATCATTAAATCCTAGCTATGTTCTCCCCACTAAAAGGTATAAAAGCAGTGAAAATTTAGTTTTTACGAATAAAATGATGGGCAGGACTGAGCCTCAGTGTGTAGCTGTCCATACCTCAACGTTACAAAAGCACAACTACTGTCCACACCCCAACCACACCTCACCTCACAGTAAATGATCATTTCCATTTCTAAGCATTTCCAAATAATCATTTCCATACTGCCACTATAAATATACACAGTATACTGCATCACTACAATACACATGTTTTACACACTCCTTTTGTTGTTGACATTTACAGGCTGTGTGCAAAAGGCCACACTCTTCAAATTCATGCCAACTAATATTTTTACGTCCAGTAGGTGTCCTACTAGAGCAAATGAAGCTTCAAGAAGCTTTGTGCTGGGATGAACCAATTGGATGAAAAGCTTCAGTGCTTCATGAAGCTTCATCTGCCCATCACTACTATTTAATATTCAGCTCTGCACAGGAGCTGAAGCTGTTATGTGACGGCTGTGTGCAGACAGGAATAGGACCCAAGGTGCAGACTCCAGAGACAAACGTAAACTGAAACAGCTTTAATGCTGAACTCAAACATAACATAACGGGAAAAAAATCAAAATAAGCTACCACCAGCAGACTGACAGCACACACAGCTGGTAAACGGTAGATCACGACACAGACACAGAGAAACACAGGGCTTAAATACACAGAGGGAGCAATCAGGGAAACGGGTAACAGGAGGGAAACACAGCTGGGGCAAATCAGGCCTAACGAGACAAGGGGAAGCAAAACCAGACACATTAACATCAGACATGGACTTTCAAAATAAAACAGGAAACATGACACAGACTGAACTAAAGACACAGACTCACACGCACTGCAACAGAGGGAACGGAGACGTGGGACCAGGGCAGACACTGACTGGACACGGGGATATAGGAACTAAGGATACACAGAACTAGACAAGGGGATACAGCTGACAGGGGAGACAGAGCGGTGGGTGTGGATAATTTACGGCAGAAGGGAGCGGCCGAAGAGTGAACTGTCAAAAGTAAGTACTGAATATTATGTCACTTATTCATGTGCGAATGTTTAATAACGAAGAACATTAAAACATTGCTGTTGGCCACATGTGGCAAAGTCATGTGACATTAGTGACGTTTGTACTAACTTGGTTTTAAAGCCTTTACTTTATACGCCGTTCGATAGTCGACCTTAATCTTACAGAGAATCTGATGATTCTGTGGATAATTAAAGTCAGTCATATATCCACAAACACAACAAGCTGAAAGTCAGTGATGCTGCTCGGTTTGCAGTCCTGAACATCACGGCACAAGCAGGATTCACTGCACTGTTAATGTGAGCTGTGTTATATTGCTGCCTCTGTTCGGTGGTGTCAAGCCAAACGGACTTTAACGTGTGTTTGAACGAGCTGACGGTTCACTCGTTAAGCTGAAAGAAAGATGCTTTAATCACAGCAGTCACACATGTGTCCACTGCACCATCTGGGAACTCTTCTTGTTTAGCACTCGTAATAACACAAACACTAAATCCTCCTGTTTGTAGCAGTGTCTGAGACTGTCACCTGTCTGTCTGTCCTGCACTCTCTCTCTGTTTCTTTCTCTCTGATTGTGGAATAAAAGTATGAACATGTGTTTATAAGTTACACTTGTGTTTGAATCCTGCAGCTTATCACACATTTGATGTCCATGTGTGACGACTGCAAGTGTCCAGAGTGAGGACAGATTGAGGGACCCACTGCTGCACATCATCTGTGAGGCTTTGCACCCCTGATGATCCACCAGGACAAACTCAGCAGTGTGTGAGGAAGAGGAGGAGGAAGAGGAGGACAGGGACAGGTGCTGCTAGGGCGAGACAGACGTCTCTCACGGAGTCCTTTAGTGCTGCAGGCAGGCAAGGTGTTCAAATAGCGCACAACTTCTGGTTTTTATTTCAATATGATAATTGCACAGTTTGCATGAGCATTTAATCTAAGCACTGTGAACAAAACATAGAATAGATCATTAACAGCACGCTGATACAGAGCTTCTGCCCACAGTGCTTAACACACTTCAAGAAGGTTCCTGGTTTGAATCCCAGCTGGTTCTGTCTGTGTGGAGTTTGAATTAGATAAAGTATGAACGTACAGGAGGTCAGATGTGTAAGAACACGTCACCAGTTCTCTAGTACTTGAAATGGTACCACTAGTATCTCCATACAGACGTCTTGAAGCTGAATCACCAACAAAGACTTTTGTAGGAAATATTAAATAAATTTCAGTTCAACAAATTTTCCCTGTGTCATTTTTCATTATCACACCTGTTTCACTTAAACATTATATCAGTAATATGAGATTCTCCAGAAAACCAGACTTTTCTTCCTCTTCAGGTCTGATCAGTCAGCAGGCTGTGACTGCAAGGCCATTTCTTCTTCACTCATCCACAGATGTTTCTCCAAGCCAGCTGGGTGGGTCAGTGGCTCAGAGGCTGCAGGATGGAGGAACAAAAGAATCATTAGAATTTGAAACAACCAGAGACGAGACAGAAGGAGGCTGTCACCATGTCTTCAGTCAGAGTCCAGAATTTATCAGGACAGAAACAGATCATCTGCAGAGGCTTATTGAAGAGTTTCAGTCAGGTTTCAGAGCTCATCACAGCACAGAAACAGCTTTAGTGAAGGTTACAAATGATCTTCTTATGGCCTCTGACAGTGGACTCATCTCTGTGCTTGTCCTGCTAGACCTCAGTGCAGCGTTCGATACTGTCGACCATAATATCCTATTAGAGCGATTAGAACATGCTGTAGGTATTACAGGTACTGCACTGCAGTGGTTGCTCTGTTCTGGGATGGACTGGGACGGTTGAGGCAGTGCCATGTGAGGATGCTGGTTTGTGAGCTCTGCACTCGAACCCTTGTATTTACCATATTACTCTTCAAAAATGACGTGATATTACTTCACATACGAGAGCAACAACATATTAGAAAACAACCATCCCGGTCTATGGACAACATGCCCGAAAAAATTCAAGCCAACAAGATGGAGCAGGACACGAGGGCCTCTCAAGCAACTGCTGGCCCAGCTAGCCTAGCATGCCCAAATGCCACGGAGACAACTGTGGACGAGCAGCAGGCAATCCTGAAGGAGCTGCAATTAATGAAGCAAGAATTGCTGGAGAAAATAGATGAAAAGGCTGCAGAGACCCAAACGGAGCTGCGTAACATCACTGACAGGCTCAATAAAAGACGGGATAAGGTTGAAAGCCACACATCTGAGTTGGAAAAGGGAGTCACTGCTAACTCCGACTCTATTGCAGCTATGCAATCCAACATGAAGAAAGGGTTACCAGCGTGATCCAGTGTGATAAAAGAGCTTGCCCTGCTAAAGGCCCTGTGCGAGGATTTGGAGGCTAGGTCATGGCGCTGCAACGTCCGCGTTATGGGGGTAAAGGAGGGACGAGAGCAGGGAACACACCCATCTGAATATGTGTCAGAAATGCTGAAAAAGGCTCTTGCTCCGGAAAAAAAGCCAACTCTGGATAGGGTGCACCGGACCCTCCGCACCAAGCCAACTCAAGATGACCAGCCATCGAGGGCATTTGTAGTGAAATGTCATTACCTCGGAGCAAAGGAACTACTTCTCAGGAAGGCAGCCGAGGCTGGGGTGATAACAACTGCAGACGGTGAGTCTGCCGTACTGCCGTACTTCAACCAAGCTGTGAGTAAACAGCGTGCCGCCTTTACCGAGGTGAGGAATCTACTTCACAGTTGCAACGGAGTCCGCTATGGGCTGAGGTATCCAGCGACGCTGAGGATTACTACCGTGGACGGGCAAGAAATGAAGAAGTTCTGAAGAAGTTAACGAGCGCTTGATATATGTCCGGGCCAGGACTCGCTCACACCTGTGACTGTTCTGATTTTGCAAATAAAACTGAACTGAATGGACTCTGTTGGATGCTTTGGAGACATCTCACTGTGTCTCCACTATATTTCTACGTGCAACCAGAAGTAGACAAAACTGCATTTGCTTTATTGAAGAAGACATCAAAAAGGCCATTAAAGTTGTGAATCTGGTGTTTTTAACTTTATAAAGTTACTAAAACATGCAGGTGGAAAGGTGAGCTGATGTCTACCTTCATACTGATCTCCAACTTTGAGCAGCACGGTCTTCTCTCTCCAGATGTTCCTGCTGTCGACTCTGCAGCGGTATCTTCCCGTGTCGCTGACTGTTGGATGTTTAAGGGTCAGGCTGAGGTTTCCTGTCTCCAGCAGCTTTTTGCTCGTCTCTGTTCGGCCTCTGTACTCCTCGTCCTGTTTGTCAGGCTGATCTGATTTGTTCTGATACACGTGGACCATCACCATTGGTTCAGGGTCATCTCGCCACCACTTCACTCTGATGTCATCGGGGAGGTCACCTGTGGATTTGAAGGGCAGCTGGATTGACTCCTCCCCATCTTTCACCTCCATCTGACAGACTGAGGACAATGCAGCATGAAATCAGGCAAGAAGAGCAAAGACAGTTTAACAGCAAACAGACCAGTTTAAAAACAACACAGTAAAACTGTCACTGTCAGGGTGCTGGGCCATTGAGTTTATTTAGTATTTTTATGTTTCTGAGATCATTTGTAATCGCTGATTAATGTTCTCTTTCTGTTAGGTTCCATTCATGCCGTTGTCTTCATCTGTGTGTCTCACTCTCCAGGTCTTAGTCATGTCCTTGTGTCTTGTCTCCCTTTTCTGTTCCCATGTTCGCCTCCTTGTGTTTCATCCTTTCTCCTCTGTCTGTCATCTGCATCCATGTGTTTCTCCCCAGCCTGTTGTGTGTCTTTGGTCGTGTCCAAATTCATGGGCTGCATCCTCCTGAGGACCCGGCCTTCACGGTCTACGTTTGCCGGGTCCTCAGAAGGTCGGGTAGGCTGGAAGTAAACGGCTGTGAAACTGGACGGTCTAGCCTTCAGATTAGCGTCATCGCTGTCTCGGTGGAGTTTAATAAACTCGGCAGTTTGATCCTTGCTGTCTAAAATATATCAGGACACTGGTGTACATTCTCGACCGTCTCACACTTCTGTTTAATCAGTTTTCTGTTTAACGTTTATTCAGCTGTGTGAAAACCAAGGAGGAACCCACCCGGGGGATTAATAAAGTTTTATTTTATCTAATCTAATAACTTTAATCTCAGCCAAACCGATTTACTCACGAACAAACAAAACACTGAAAAAAGCCCAACAATAACATTTTTAGGTTGTCTAAGTGACTTATATATTACGTTTAACCCGAGCAGCGAAACTCTGCGGTGATCTGAAAATGATGTGCCGGGAGTTGTGCCATTCTCGGCCACATCAGTGACCCTCGAGCTCCCGGCTAGCTATCGAGCTGGTGGGTAGCAGACGTCTCCGAAAATGTCGAAGCACTTTTGCAAATATGCGATATCTTGATAAACTGAGCAGATATTTGATGTTTACACACGCACATTTAAAAATATGTTAAAAGTTTATTTTGTGACCCAGAAAGATTAGTAAGAGTAATTTTAAAACTTAGTAGCGGCCGCCATTGTTGGAAACTGGAGTTTGGCTGGGCCGCGCTATGAATTCTGGGATATGGTAGGCCACGAAGGACACACCCGACCCATCCTTCAAATTCGGGGAAAAGGAGGACGCATTTGTCGGCTGCATTTAAAGGAGTCGATGAATTCGGACAGCCTTCGGCGCGTCGCTGTGATGTAATCGGTCTACAAATGCGGCCTCAGGAGGACTCAGCTCATGAATTTGGACACGACCTTAGTCTGCATCTTAGTGTGTTTCCTGTTTTATTTTGACAGTCTCTCGTCCCACGTTCAGTGTGTTTGGTTTCGCTTCCCTGTCTCGTCATGTCTGTCCGTCCCATGTGTTTCCACTTCCCTCATCAGCCTTCTGTGTATATACTGTCTCTGCTTTTCCTTTGTCCCTCGTTAGTTTGTTCTTCTCCAATCATGTTCCTCGGCTGTTGTTTCCAATCATGTTCCACCAATAAACAGCTCGCTTTTCATTAGAAGTTAGTTTTCCCTCCCTGCACTTGCTTTTAGGTCCTCACTACTCACCGCTCCACACGATCTGCACATGTAGATGGTGGTAGTCACAGATATCCAGGGTACTCCTCACTAATTAATCCACAATGTGTGATTTCATTATCACAGCATAAAGAGTTCTTCCTGATGTATTTAAACAGCATCAGACAGCAGCAGCATCCATGACAGACAGTCTGGAGCAGCAGCAGTCGTGAAGTGACTCGTGTTTATCACACGTATGAGGTTAACAGTGTTTGGACCTGATCCCAAAGGAACAGCTGATTATTTAATAGTGAGTAAATTTGAGGTGTGTGGATGTTTACTGCAGGCCTGATAATGATACTCATGCACATAACACACATCATTTCCTGTGCTGCTAACACTATCAGGATGTCTCACTCATCCTCTGAAGCTGGTGTTTACACTGACAGGCACGTGTCTTTGGTATCGTGTACAGTCCTGACCTTTGACATGGAGCTGTACTTGTTTCTTCATCAGGATGTTTCCCTCCCTGCTGCGGGCGGTGCAGGTGTAGGTGTCTGTGTCTGAATCTGTGGGTTATTTCAGGGACAGACTGAGGTCTCCAGCCTTCAGCGGGCGTTTCTTCATCTCTGTCCGCTGTCTGTAAAACCAGTGCTGCTCGTCATGCTGGTCGGAGGAGTTCTCAAACAGGTGGATTGTCTTGTCTTTACTGTTGCTCCACTCCACTTTAGCATCTTCAGGCAGGTGAGTTATAGTTTTGCATGGCAGTTGGACAGCATTCACCTCTGCATCCACCTCCACCTCGTACACTGACAGAAAAGCAAACCACAGAATCAGCTTTGCAGGCAGCAGATGGCATCATGAGCCCCCATCAATCAGCTCTATAGTCTTCAAAGGCTTTACCCCTGAACTCATGCACAGGATGTCAAAGCTGCTGGTTCCTCATAGCCACACAGCAGTGCCATGATAAACCAGGTAACAGCAGTCACATATAGAAGCTTTCAAAATACCCCAAGTATTACATTTAAAAGCACCGGGTGGACATCATTGTACTGGGAGTTAAGGGGCCAATTTTAAAACTAACCTACACCAAGGTGGTTTTTAGCGCCAATGCTAAGCAGCAAGTGAAAACTAATAGAAATGATGTTTGTTTGTTAACATTTTTACTGCCACCACACCTTTAATGATTAAAACAAAAAGCCCTGCGACAGGCTGGAGATCTGTCCAGGTGAACCCCGCCTCTCACCCTGCAGTATAGGCAGAACAGGTTGAACGGGCCCCTTTGCAGTTTTCACCTCAACCAGACCCTTTGGTTGGCATCAACAAGCTTCAGGCATGATTCTGGCTGACCCTCTTTTTTATGCTACCTGGATGTTAAAGCATTGTTTTGGTTTTTGGACTTTGGACCCTGTTTATTATTGTAGTAACCTACGTCTCTTAGTCTTTATCTGATGTTGTTTCGTTTTCCTGTGGCTGGTCTCTGTCTGTTTCCTGTTTTATTGTGATAGTGTCGTGTCCCATGTACGTTATGTTTAGTTTTGCTTCCCTGTTTCATTATGGTAAATGGTAAATCGCACTTTTTGGTGACGGCTACATTGTAGCCACGGCCGCCCTGGGGCGCACTGAGTCACATTCATTCCAGTTGTGTGTTCGCCTGTTACCCAGCCTCTCCTGATCCTGCATGTATTTCTGTCTTCTGCAGCTTTCAGCTCTGTCTCAGTTGTTCAGGATTCTGAACTCTTCACGTTTCTGTTTTTTGTTGAGCGTCAGCACACGATCAGTGTCGTGGTCTGGCAGGTTCTGCTGGGCTGTTTTTCTTGTTTCTTTTCTTTCCCTTTTTCTAACTCGCTCTCTTTACAATCATTATCAGGTGGAGCTGCTGAGCTGGCATGAAGCTTTGGGTGGAGGTTTCCTGACAGTTCCTTCTTTCCCTCCTGCACCTGTTCCTGATCACAGTTAAGTGAGCAGGTATCATTGAGTGGTGCTGCAGCTCTCTCCTAGT
Organism: Haplochromis burtoni; assembly: GCF_018398535.1. NCBI lineage: Eukaryota > Metazoa > Chordata > Actinopteri > Cichliformes > Cichlidae > Haplochromis > Haplochromis burtoni. Next base: position 85,742 of record NW_024582826.1, read on the forward strand.
TCATCTTTGCTGAACTGGTGACAGTCAAGTCCCTCATCTTTCTGTTTGACCGTAGTCACTGGCTCTTACTTTACATTTGTTTTCCTGCAGTATCCTGTTTGAACCTTCTGTGGAAGTTTGCTCAAGTCTCGACCCTTTTGTGGACTTTGAACTCTGCTGAAATCTGCAAACGAACTCATTCACCTACCAGCCATCAGCCAGCTCCAACCTGGCATCCCTGAACAACTGCTTGTTGGACTAGTAACCCTCCCAAGTTCTCATTCGACTTTCCAACATAACTCCTACATTCTGCATCATGCTCCAGTCATCTTGAGACCTTTATTAACATTCGATCTCTTCTCTGGCAGAGCCACCTTTTGCCCAGCAGCTGCTTTCTCGCTCCTCTCCACAGTTGCCTTGTCCCAGTGGTTCCCAAACCTTCTGGTTAGCCCCCCTTTGTTTTACAAGAAAAATCTTACATGAGATGAATTTCTACAGTGACAGAGACAAAATACTGTTAATCTGACTGTCTGCAGGTTTTACACGCTTACATATACACACACAGTTACTGTCCCTCCATTTACAAAGGCAGAGGTGTCACGCTGTGATTATTTTACTGTAGTTGTTTTTTTCCTGTGTAATAATATTCAACATTGCATCAATACATGTTTCAAAAATGCCTCTCTGTGCAAAATGTGTTCAAAAACATAAACAGCTGTGGGATCCTGTTTGTCTGTATAACAGCATGGTATTATCGTTACATAAATAATGTCCTAGTAAAAACGACAGCTGGGTAATATTACATTCATATAACCAAGTAATAATAGACCAGAAACTGTAGTAATAATGTAGGATCAAGTGTGTCCATATGAGGAAAAACCAATGATCAACAGTATAGAAATGTATTAATAACAATATAAAACCTAGTGGCAATAAAATGTTGACATCTGTGCATTAGAAGTGCTACACACTAACTTTTAGTGTGTGAGTGACGCCTGTTATGACATTAAACCTTATGTTCCTCCATCCTTCTTTATGTCCTACAGTTTAAACCTGGGGGCAGAAGAACACCTTTGTATTTGCTAATGTTCATAAATCAAACACACCTGTATTTGATTTATGAACCTTTGCTAAGGGTCTGCTCTGTGACATCGCTCTTTCTCACTTTGTTTCCTTTTTTACATTATTTGTATATTTTTTTATTTATTGATGTTTATTTTGTCAACAACATGTCCATAAAATATTTCTGATGTCTACAGAAACAAAACAGATGTTAAACCAGGACAAACAAGCAGAGCAGGGACGAGCAGAGGGAACTGGATCAGGAGCAGAAGTTCAGGAAACACCTGCAGGTCTCACCTTCATCCTCGGTCTGTAATAACCTGAGCAGCCGGCAGGGGGCAGCAGTAGCTCAGAAGCTGCCGGTGTTGGTGGACGCTCATCTGCAGACTGAAGTTACAGCAGCGGACCAGCAGTGGGCGCACTAACATCAGATCAGATGGTGGGGGAAACAGGAAGTGCAGAACTGGTTTATTTTGAAGGGTACGAACGGTTCTCTTGAGGCTGGGTTCAGTTTTTCCTCAGGGTGTGAAACCTCCCTGAGAACCAGACAGGTCTTATTTTCAGAACACATCAATGCCTCATCAACGGGTTCAAAGAAGTGGATTAAGAGTCAGTCAGACATTTGTTGAACAATTTCAGTAACTTCCTGTTGTGTTTTTGTAACAGTTTCACTTTATTAGAGACACACATGGGTAGCAAATAAAAAAAATAAATACATGACAAAGAAAAGACAATTTAAAACATATTCCACAGTGTCACACATTTACATAGAGGCTAGAACACCAGCGGCTCCATAACTGTGCAGGGTCAGTCAGAGATGCAGTTATACTGTTTCTGGAGTGCTTTACCCTACACACATACAACGGTGCATGTTAGCTCCTTTCATTTTATTTATTTATTTTAAATAAAAAAAAATTCTGCTGATTTTCAGTCAAATTTTAAAGGTTCTCTGATTTAGTGGAGGTTAGACTGAAAATAGAGTTTGTATTTATTTCATATAAGTATAAGCATGAAGCAGAGTTTGAATCTGATGATTATATCTGTTAAATTTAGTTAGTGTTAATGTCAGACCACCTGGTTTGCACTGGGAGGTGTCGTCGCTTTTATTTTGAAGGCTGTGACCGGATGTTTCGGGTGTGTGTTTTAGTTTGACAGTCTGGTTGAGGCCGCAGGAAAACTGAGCGCAGCTTCGTCTCTGCGGATTTTCGCCTTCTGCGGCACAAACCTGCGGCTGCACCCGGACAGACACCCGAGAGCACAGTCCGAACCGGACCGAGCCGAACAGAGCCGAGCCGGGACCGAACACAGACAGACGGCCTCGTCTCCTCCCGCAGAGCCGAGCCAGCCTCCGTCACCGGTAAGAACCGTTTTATCTGACCGACCGCTGTTTATGTGTGTGTGTGTGTGTGTGTGTGTGTGTGTGTGTAGCTGTTTATGTGTGTGTGTGTGTGTGTGTGTGCGTGTGCGTAAGAGAGAGAGAGAGCGTGTGTGTGCGCGCGCCACTCCCCTCCAGTCTCAGCTGTAAAAGCGCCGTTAAACGTACCTGCGGACAAACATACAGGTGATGTACAGCGGCGGCCACGTGACCTCTGTATGACGTGATGGTATATATGCCGTGTGTGACCTTCATGACGCGTGTATAACGCACCTGTCATGACCTGCCACACACGCACACACACAGCTCAGTGTGTGTGTGCGTGTGTGTGGTTGACTGTGAGCTGATGCAGATGTTACAGATGTGTGTGTGTGTGTGTGTGTGTGTGCGCACTGTGGAACATCTCCTGCAGGTTTTTGTATGAATGATAAAGCTGCTGCACACACTCATGTGCCACTTCATTAGGTATACCTGGCTCGCTGTAGGGCGGAGCCTTTCTCCTTCAGAGCTGCTCTAATTCTGTGGCTCAGATTCAGGAAGCTGTTGGAAATGTTGTGACATCATCACACAGCTGTTGCTCCCAGATGACATCTCCCACTCCACCACCTGAGATCTGTGACTGTGGAGTGAACCAGTTTAACCCCACAGTGTCACAGCAGCAGCCTGGTGGAGCCGTGCTGCCATGTTTACTCCAAACTGTCAGTCTGAAACAGTTTGACCTCTGACCTCAGCAGGACATGTCTGCTGCTCTGTGATTGGCTGATTAGATATTTGTGTTAATGAGCAGGTGTACCTAATGAAGAGGCAGATGAGTGTACATGTGAAATTATGAATAAAGTTTTTTACAGAACAATAAAAAGATATTAACGGACTGTTTAAGTGAACACAGACACCAGAGGCTGTGATGATGTCCTGGAGGTGTGTGTGTCTGTGTGTGTGTGTGTGTGTGTATTGTGTGTTTGTGTGTGTGTCTGTGTGTGTGTGTGTGTGCTGTGTGTGTGTCTGTGTGTGTGTGTGTGTATGTGTGTGTGTCTGTGTGTGTGTGTGTGTGTGTGTGTGTGTCTGTGTGTGTGTGTCTGTGTGTGTGCGTGCGTGTGTGTGTGTGTTGTGCTGTCTGTGTCTGTGTGTGTGTCTGTGTGTGTGTGTCTGTGTGTGTCTGTGTGTGTGTGTGTGTGTCTGTGTGTGTGTGTCTGTGTGTGTGTGTGTGTCTGTCTGTGTGTGTGTGTGTGTGGTCTGTGTGTGTGTCTGTGTGTGTGCGTGTATGTATGTGTGTGTGTCTGTGTGTGTGCGTGTATGTATGTGTGTGTGTCTGTGTGTGTGTGTGTCTGTGTGTGATATCACGACAGAAACAGTGCACAGAGACGTTACACACGTGTTATTTAGTTGATGGAAATCATCGTCACTGTGTAACAGCAGCAGTGATGTGGAGATATAACAGTACTTGTAAGTATTTAGTTGCAGTACTGCCATAAATACACTGAGGTACAATGTAGGACTAACAACAGAAACTACCGATGCAGGAACAGGAAACCAGTAACCGTGTTCAGCGTGTATGAGCGGTGCCACAGCTGCAGCTCCACCCTGGGTGGATAGCACTGACGGAGCTGTTTAAATGATGTTTCTGTGTGCTCCTCTGGCAGCTCCTCCTTAATCTTCAACTGTAAAAGGACGAGCTGCACACTGGCTCGGGGGGGGGGGGGTCAGCATGTCTCTGTGCAACTCTCACAACCAATCAGCTGTCAGAGCTGCAGGATGGTGCTGCTGTCGGAGCGAGCTGGAGGAGAGAGGTGGAGTGTGTGATGGATGAGTGTGCGTCTCGTCTGCCGAGAACAAACCGAGCTCCTGTCTGTGTTTCAGCGGGGGAGGGGTGCAGCGAGCCCAGGATCAGTGATGCCCGTCGCCCTGTGAGGTGGATCCAACATGGCGTCCCCGGCGCTGAAGGTGTGCCTGTGTGTGCTGCTGCTGCCTGCTGTCACCGGTCAGTATCAAACACATCATTGTTTAGGCTGGGGGGGAGGGGGGGCAGCTGTGGGTCTCCTGTTTCTGAACTTCTCTGTCAGCATTACATCATTCTGACGTTTCAGCCAATCAGGACAGCAGAGGAAGTGAGATTTTAAACGCTGTGACATCATCACCTCACTTCCTGTAGCTGCCTGATGACGGTGGACGACCTCAGCTGTGCTTGATGATGTCAGCAGGGAGAGGTCAGCAGATATGGCGTTATTTTTGTGCCGCTATTCTGAGCGCACGTAAAAAAATTGCAGGTGCAAGTGTTGCATTTTAGGAGAAATTAATTTTGAGCGAAGAAAAGCTGAATTTGAGTGAACAAAAATCATTCCTGCGCGCAAAAACTGTGTTTCAGTGTTTGCTGTTATCCACACACACAGACACACACACACAACAGCCCCTCTCGCTCAGTTTGTGTATTTGCGCTCGCTCGCAATGTGTCGCTCGCGCTCTCAACATTTCTGCCCGTGCGCGCTCAACTCTTTCTGTACACCGTTATATCTGTGTCACAAAACCAGCCAATCACAGACTTGGATGCAGAAAAAATCTGATTGTCAGTTTTGGTCTCCAACCAGCTCGAAATGACAAAATGCAATATCCCAGAATGCATTTGGTCCAAAACTCAAACGAGGCAGTGGCGGAGTTTGAAATGTTACTCTTTCTGGGTCACAAAATAAACTTTAAAGATATTTTCATGCGAGAATGTTTCTGTGTAAACTTCAAATATCTGCTCGATTCATCAAGACATCACATATTTGCATAAGTGCTCTGACGTTCTCAGAGATGCCTGTTACCCACCAGCTGACCGGGTCACTCGGGTTAAACAAAAGGCTGAACTGACAAAAAATCACAACTACACCACCAGGTGTTACAAGAAAAACCATAAAGCCTTTGAACTAAAGCAAACACTGTTGTGACAGTGACGTACACTGTCTTGTTGGTAACTACCGTATTTCCCGGACTACAAAGCGCACCTGAATATTAGCCGCACAAGCTAAACTCAGGGGAAAATCCTGTTTTGTTACCTGTTTTGGAGACACACCCCTTTTATTAATATTTTGAAAAACAAGTTACGGGTACATATTTGCATAACTTTTTAGGTATACAGTGGGGCAAAAAAGTATTTAGTCAGCCACCGATTGTGCAAGTTCCCCCACTTAAAATGATGACAGAGGTCAGTAATTTGCACCAGAGGTACACTTCAACTGTGAGAGACAGAATGTGAAAAAAAAATCCATGAATCCACATGGTAGGATTTGTAAAGAATTTATTCGTAAATCAGGGTGGAAAATAAGTATTTGGTCACCTCAAACAAGGAAAATCTCTGGCTCTCACAGACCTGTAACGTCTTCTGTAAGAAGCTTTTCTGTCCCCCACTCGTTACCTGTATGAATGGCACCTGTTTGAACTCATCATCTGTATAAAAGACACCTGTCCACAGCCTCAAACAGTCAGACTCCAAACTCCGCCATGGCCAAGACCAAAGAGCTTTCGAAGGACACCAGGAAAAGTATTGTAGACCTGCACCAGACTGGGAAGAGTGAATCTACAATAGGCAAGCAGCTTGGTGTGAAAAAATCAACTGTGGGAGCAATCATCAGAAAATGGAAGACATACAAGACCACTGATAATCTCCCTCGATCTGGGGCTCCACGCAAGATCTCATCCCGTGGGGTCAAAATGATCATGAGAACGGTGAGCAAAGATCCCAGAACCACACGGGGGGACCTGGTGAATGACCTGCAGAGAGCTGGGACCAAAGTAACAAAGGTCACCATCAGTAACACACTACAACGGCAGGGAATCAAATCCCGCAGTGCCAGACGTGTTCCGCTGCTGAAGCCAGTGCATGTCCAGGCCCGTCTGAAGTTTGCCAGAGAGCACATGGATGATACAGCAGAGGATTGGGAGAATGTCATGTGGTCAGATGAAACCAAAGTAGAACTTTTTGATATAAACTCAACTCGTCGTGTTTGGAGGAAGAAGAATACTGAGTTGCATCCCAAGAACACCATACCTACTGTGAAGCATGGGGGTGGAAACATCATGCTATGGGGCTGTTTTTCTGCCAAGGGGACAGGACGACTGATCCGTGTTAAGGACAGAATGAATGGGGCCATGTATCGTGAGATTTTGAGCCAAAACCTCCTTCCATCAGTGAGAACTTTGAAGATGAAACGAGGCTGGGTCTTCCAACATGACAATGATCCAAAACACACCGCCCGGGCAACAAAGGAGTGGCTCCGTAAGAAGCATTTGAAAGTCCTGGAGTGGCCTAGCCAGTCTCCAGACCTCAACCCCATAGAAAATCTGTGGCGGGAGTTGAAAGTCCGTGTTGCTCGGCGACAGCCCCAAAACATCACTGCTCTCGAGAAGATCTGCATGGAGGAATGGGCCAAAATACCAGCTACTGTGTGTGCAAACCTGGTAAAGACCTATAGTAAACGTTTGACCTCTGTTATTGCCAACAAAGGTTATGTTACAAAGTATTGAGTTGTATTTTTGTTATTGACCAAATACTTATTTTCCACCCTGATTTACGAATAAATTCTTTACAAATCCTACCATGTGGATTCATGGATTTTTTTTTCACATTCTGTCTCTCACAGTTGAAGTGTACCTCTGGTGCAAATTACTGACCTCTGTCATCATTTTAGGTGGGGGAACTTGCACAATCGGTGGCTGACTAAATACTTTTTTGCCCCACTGTATGTACAAGTAGCGGTAATTACAAGTACGAAACATGTACTGTGCTTCATAAATGAGTAACAAATGTAGTACATAACAATAACCTACAGCACACCAGAAAAATAGATTCGGACTACCTTTTAGGCTCAGGTGCAGTGACACGGCTTTAACAAGAAGAAAAGTCAGTCATTCACCATCTTTCTCTTCTTCCTGCGCACTAAAACCACCAAAGTCCTCTTCTCCAGTGTCGGAAACGAACAGGCTCAGGATGGCTTCGTCATCCACTCTCAGCTTCTTTCCTTCGTTGTCACTTTCAAAACCAAAGAAATCCTCGTTGTCAGTGTCAGAGTCGAACACCCTCAGAAGGGCCGTGGCGGTGTCCTCCTCTCCATCATGCAGCAGTCCAGCCCTTCGAAATCCGTTGGTGATCGTGGATGTTTTCACACTTTTCCACGCTGTCAGAATCCACTGACAGTTGAGCATAACTTGCTTTTCGCAAGTTTATCGCGCTCATCATCCACGCCTCCTGCTGAACGCGTAGCGCTACTTTGAAGTTTGTTTTTCGCGCTACTTATACGGCACTACGTTGCCTGGCGGACGGACATGTGACCAACATACCACACTTGAACCCCGATACTGTGTGTCTGATCACATGCCCTTCCACCAGGCAACGTAGTGCCGTACAACAGCGGAACAAATCATCACAAAATCAGGGACAATCCATAGAAAAGCTGCACCTGACTAAAAGCCGCAGGGTTCAAAGCTTGTGCAAAAAGTAGCGGCTTATAGCCCGACAACTTCGGTATATATGATTTGTATCACCTTCATGTTTCCAAACTAACATCATGACCAGCAGCTTTACAGCTGTGGCTCCAGCAAATATCAGCTGATACTAGAAATTAATATTAAACACATTCTAACAACAGCTGATCAAGCTTAAACGTGCTGCTGTTGTTTAGCGCGACATCCGCTGATTTCCTCTTTCTGGCGCAAAGTGGGCGATAAACAAACAAGAGAGATGATCAGCTGATCATTGATCAGTTTCATGATTGAAGTAGAAACAGGAGAGGGAGGGGGGAGAGGAGAAGAGGAAGCAAAGACAGAATAACTTCAGCTTTGTGTCTTTTTCATTGTAGCTGAAGTCCGGGACGAATCGCTTTCCTTTTCCCCTCAACACGGATGTGTTGTAATTGGTCCAGCCCAGAGTTGATCATGATTGGCTAATCCACCACCTTTCATTGTTTATACCGTTACAAAGACAAACAAACAAACATAAAAATGAAAAGTCATCAGTCCAGTCCAGCTATGCGGTCAGCTGGTGGGTAACAGGCATCTCCCAAATGGACCAAATGCATTCTGGGATATTGCATTTCGTCATTTCGAGCCGGTTGGAGACCAAAACAGACAATCAGATTCTTTCTGCATCCAAGTCTGTGATTGGCTGGTTTTGTGGCACAAATATAACGGTGTAGAGAAAGAGTTGAGCGCGCACGGGCAGAAATGTTGAGAGCGCGAGCAGCAAATTGCGAGCGAGCGCAAATGCAAACACTGAGCGAGAGGGGCTGCTGCTGTGTGTGTGTGTGTGTGTGTGTATGTGTGTGTGTGTGTAATAGCAAACACTGAAATACAGTTTGAATTTTGTTCACTCAAATTCAGCTTTTCTTCGCTCAAAATAAATTTCTCCTCAAAATGCAACACTTGCACCTACAAATTTTTTCACGTGCGCTCAGAATAGCGGCACAAACATAACGCCATGAGCAGCTGGATATGATAATAATAATGGTTATTGTCAGTGAGACAAAAACATTTGATAAAAGTCAGTGAGAGTAAATAAGGATTCGTGATGAACATTTAGGGCGGGACTGAGCTGAAGCTGATGATGCTACAAACACACAGTGATGATGTCACACATCTGCTGTCCAGATGTCCTCCGAGAGGGTGGAGGCTGCTGAGCAGGCCGCCCGTGTGCCGTTGAGCAGCGAGCGTGCCCGACTGTGTGGGTGTGATTCCTGTGCAGCTCTCGGGGGGTGTGGCCTCTGATGGCTCTTTAACCAGAGGTGGTGTGTTTGAAGACAATCTTGATGGAGACTCCGCCCCTCCTGTAGTCAGTAACCATCTCCTTGGTTTTACTGCAGTGTCAGGTTGGAGCAGAGCCCCTCCCTGACAGGTCAGGTCTATAAGCTTAGTCCAACCACAGGTGGAGTGGACTGGGTGGAGAGGACTGAGTGTGAGGGTGGAGGAGCAGCGGGTGGAGCCTGGGTACGTTGTTCTCAGTAACACACACATGAACGGTGTGTCTGACCTACTCAGTGATCTGTGATAGCACAGGGTTCCTCACTGATCTCAGATCAGGTACAATTATTAACTGACCTCATTTTATAACCAAAGGGTCAAAGTTCAGCTGAACTGTGAAAGCGTGCATGTTTCTCAGTTTGTGGACCGAGACCGAAGACGTGAGTGAAGGACGAGTGACTGTGATGCTCCACACAGAGTTCACTGTCGGCCTTCAACAGCTGATGGCGAGCTGTTGTCGCCCCGCCGGGCAGGAAGCATCCACACAGGCTCAGTGATGCAGGAAAGCAGTGTGTGTGGCCTTGAAGCCGCCCTGTTGTGTGTTCACATTCCTGCATTCTCACTTCATGACTGTTCATCCACAGACACACACACAGACACACACACATATACACACACACGCTGTCGTCAGGCAGTCTGAGCGTGCTCTGTGTTTGTGCTGCGATGTGGTTGATAAGGCTACACACACACACAGACTCACACACACACACCTTCCTCCGGCTGTGAGTGTGTTCGGTGCAGACTAAACACAGCGCTGTGCCGGCTCCACTCCGCCCGGGTGGAGACGGCAGACTCCGCTCAGGAATGCAGCTCCTCATTCACATGTAAACCAAAATAACACACACACACGCACACACACACAACACACACACACATCACACACACACAACACACCGCCAACACACAGCACGCACACACACGCGCACGCACACACACGCACACGCCACACACACTCACACCCACACACACACACATTCGCACACACACGCACACACACGCACACACACACACCGCTTCACACACACACCACACACACACCACACACACACACACAGCACACAGCACACACACGCGCACACACACGCGCACACACGCACACACACACACACACACACGCGCACACACACGCACACACACCGCACACACACACACATACGCACACACACACACGCCACAGCACACACGCACGCGCACACACACGCACGCACACACACACACACACACTCAGATCCTGCTCTCGCTGTGTGCAAACGTTTGACTTTCTTCTTGAACACAGAAACATCCAGATGTGCATCCAGGCGATTCTCTGTTGTCGTTGTTCAAAAGACGCGTGGGCTGAGCAGCCGCTGCTGTTGCCACGGCAACCCGAGACACAAGCTGTCTTATGAAGCATGACATAAGAAACAGTTAAAAGTTTTATTTCTGGGCTTAAGTTTGATGTAAAAATACAGACACACAACATCTGGAAATGACAACAGTCCAGCTGTGTGAGCGCGTTAATCCATCACTCTGGAAACACCTGCGTCCAATCAGAAAGAGCCAGAAGCTCAGGTTTCAGGTACACAGGTGTGTTTGTGTGACCAGGCTTTGCTCAGCGGCCCGGCGAGCGTTGTGACATCAGCAGGAACTCTGCTGTACCTCCAGCAGTTCTCTGATGTCACGGCGAGCGGCACAGGACGGCGTCCCGGATGCTGCTGTCACACCTCCTGTAGCAAACAGTGATAATACCTGTAGCAGAGACATCAGCGTGAGTGCTGCTGTCCTCTGATGTCCTCTGATGTCCTCTGATGTCGTCTGTCTCTGGACTTCATATGAGGGCTTTGTGGTCTGTCACGTTTGTTGCTATGACGACTCAGTTTCCCTCTGGGGTTAGTAAAGTGTCCGTGATTCAGAGTCCAGCCCAGATGATGATGATGATGATGATGATGATGCCTGCGGCTGCTGCACTCTCACATTACATCAGGTCCTAATCATTAATCAGACTGATATTAAAAACAAAGCGACGTGCTTCGTGTCTCAGTGATGACTCGATCCCCGAGACCTCCGTCACCCTGCGCGACCCCCGACTGATGACCTGACGACGATGAGGCAGACGGCGGGAGCTGACCTCGGTGTTTATGGACGAGATTTTTCTCGCCCGTGTTCTTGTTGAGCCTCGGGCTTCTTCAGCTGTAGCTTTGACAGCACGAGCGAGCAAACATCACCGTTTAAATATCAAACTTTGCTGGTTTTCAGATTCTCGCTTCCTTCCAGCGTTCCTTGGTCGCTGCGGCGTCTGAAGCTGCGCGTGGGCTGATGGGATGCGTGTAGACGAGCTGCTGGGACATCACATTAATGGTTTTTGTTGTAAAGGCGGCTGAGCGGCCCGAGGCGAGAACGCCGCTCCAACGTTCCCGCTGCGCTCTCGGAGCGCCACACTGCATGTTAATTTGTTGCTGTCAGAGTTTTCCTTCAGGCTGACGTGGACGCCAATCACAGAGATCCGTGTAATGATGTCACCGAGCCCAACCTCCAACCACAAACAACCCGAGACAAACAAGAACAAAGATCGTTTCTGACCTCCGTCACTGCTCGCCGCTCGCTCTGAGGCGACGATGATGGAGGACAGTAACTGTCAGAAGTGTTTATGTGAGGCTTGGCTGCAGTTTCACGGCCTCACAGCTCGATCTCTGTGAAGGCTGAGGTCAGAGGTCAGTCTAGCTGTGGACGCGTCACTAAACTTCCTGTTTTGTTCAGTCAGACCTGAAACGGGTCAAAGGTCACTGAGCTCAGACAGAGAGCAGGGTTTGACCCTCTTTAATATACAGTCTGTTCGCTGACAGGTGAGTCTCTGTGTTTTCAGGTCTGCAGTCCAGTGATGCTGAGGACAGACTGTGTGCTTTCACCAGTAACCCCCAGGGGGTGGAGCCTGTTCCTGCCAATGAGCAGCCAGGAGTGGTGCTGGAGAACGGCACGATCCGCTGCAGCCACGGCTCCCGCTGCTATGGATTGTGGGAAAAAAAAGCAGATGGAGAAATGCACCTGCTGACCCAAGGTGAGCTCATCGGGTTTATTACTTCCTGACCTTTGACCTCTGTTGCGTTCTTCTTCTACTGTGTCTGGTTACAGTTTGGCCTCGGTTTGCTTTCAGGCTGTTGGACTCACCTGCACGAGTGTCAAGCCGACCGCTGTATCCTGGTAACAGAGAAGCCGTCCTCCACGCAGAAAGGCAGCTATCGCTTCTGCTGCTGCAGCCACGACCTCTGCAATGCCAACTACACAGAGGCCCCGCCCACCGCCGACACTCCCGCTCTGAAACCAATGAGGACGGACGGCCGGGCGGAACAGACAGGTGAGAAGCACTGACACCAATCAGTGGTCCCCGCTCCATAATAACTCATCATGTGACCCAGCAGTGTAACCGTTAGCAACGCCTCCACTGAGCAGCAGCAAGAAGAGACAAAAGATGAAGCTTCTATTTATTCTATTTCACTATGACGCTGCTGTTTGTTGGAGGCTAACTTCCTGTTAGCCATCATTAGCATCATCATTAGCACCAAACGCCCTGTGAGACAGAGCACACGCCGTTCTGTTTTAGAAAACACTTTCCTCGCTCTGCTTCGTTCACCAGGACGTGTCGAGGGACAGCAGCTGTATGTAAAACTTAGAGATGGACCGATCCCATATACAGTATCGGTCCCGACCTAAATTACTGGATATCGGGAGAAATTAAAAATGTAACCCGATCCATCCATCCACCGATTTACTCAGGAACAAATTCAACACTGAAAAAAGACAAACAGTTATCTGAGTGACTTCGATAACTAGCCAAAGACCGCGGGGAGGTTGAAAGCGATGTGCCGGGAGTTCGCTGTTCTCGCCGGCTCAGATATTTTACACATTCTCGCCTGAAAATATGTTAAAAGTTTGATTTTTCAACCCAGAAAGATTAATAACTGTAATATTAAAACTAAGTAGCTGCCGCCATTGTTGGAAACTGGAATTGGCTGGGCCGCGCTATGAATTCTGGGATATGGTTTTTCAATTTTGTTTTCCGGGTGGAAAATTGGGAGAAATTCAGGAGAATGGCTCCGGGAGATTTTCGGGAGGTGCACTGAAATTCTGGATCCTTCCTGGAAAAATCAAGAGGGTTCCTGTATGCATACAGCTGCTGGTCATGATGTCGGTTTGGATATGTGGTGAGAGGAAACATGCAGATGAAGTTCTGAACTGTTTCTGGGAGACAAATAACACCAGGATCCTTTCTGTGTAGCTGACAGCTGGTAGCTGTGCAGGGGCGGGTCTCGATTTTCTGTCCCAGCTTTGATCCTGATGAAGACAAGTCTCATGAAGACATGTTTGCATTTATTTGCACTGCTTTAAACTCTGGATGTCTATGTCAGATATCCAAATGTATGATATCGGTATCGGACATAAAAAGTGGTCTGGTGCCATCTCTGGTGAAAATGTCTGCAGTTCCCAAACACTGGATACAAGTTTAGACGGTCTGAGTGAAAGTTGAACTTGAGTGGCGCCTCAAGGTGTTTTTTATGGTAAGGTAGACCCTACAGTAACACACTTAATGATTTAATGAGCCACAGCTTTCTGTCCTCTTGGTTGCTGGTGCGGTGGACGAGCGTCACTGACAGCTGGTCTGAGGTCTGATCTGTATGAGCCCCTCAGTCTGACCTGCAGACCGGTCCCTCTTTGTCAAACTGACCTCAGAGCGCAGGTTACACAGAGCAGCGCAGGTCCTCACAAAGACAGAAGTACAAACATGTGTGTCGCACTGATGTGATGATGACATCATAACCCCTCAGATCACCGGCTGAAGCCAGAGGTGACGGTGCTCATCGCCCTGGTAACCATCGCCATAGCAGCCATCCTCATTGTGGCGTTGTTCCTGGGATACCGCATAATAAAACGTACGTACGCACACACACACACGTATATACACACCTACACACACACACGTATATACACACCTACACACACACACGTATATACACACCTACACACACACACGTATATACACACCTACACACACACATGCACACAGTTTAGTGTTTTGTGAAGAAACAAATGAGGAAGTCATGTGATGAGTTTTTCAGATTAAAGCAGGATCGATGGATCTGCATGAAAACGTTAGCGGAGCTGCTCACAGGCTCACAGCTGGATCTGACCTGAAACACACTGAAGGAAGAGACGATGTGACACGGCGTTTCTCAGCAAACCTCACACAGTGAGGGTCAGACACTCTGAGAGGTCCGAACTTAAGTTCTTATGACGTGTGGAGGGAATTTTCCAGCTGGGCGGAGGTTTGTCGTCTCGGAGTAATCTTTAGAGCACAATAGCCTGAACATCCTGTGCTCTTTTTAAACAGTCGCTGTAAACAGGAAGTGCCTTCTGAGCGATCAGCTGATTTGTTTTAGTGTGTGGAGGTCTGAAGTCCTCGGGAGGTGGTGCTGGCTCACAACTGTGGTTTTTGTAATCAAAGGAAACTCGCCCATCTGACGACCTCCGACATTACACGTGAAATTAGTCGCATGATATGAGCTGCAGTGACATCTGTGCTTTGATTTTGACACTAATTATAACAAATACATAAAAATCAATGTTAACTCACTTCTGACCTGGCTGCTGTCCGGCAGCCATGTTGGTCCTCGCCAGACTGAGGTCATGTGATCAGCTGTGTGTGTTTGTGCAGGGAAGCAGAAACACAGTCTGTCTGCTGTGGATGTGATGGAGGCGGCGAACGCAGAGTCCTCCATCGACCTCGACAACCTGAAACTGCTGGAGGTACACACACACACACACACACACACACACACACACACACACACACACACAGACACACACAACACACAGACACACACACACACACACACACACACACACACACACACACACACACACAGACACACACAAACACAGACACACACACACACACACAACACACACACACACACACACACAGACACACACACACACACACACACACACACACACACAGACACACACACACACACACAGACACACACACACACACACACACACACACACACACACACACAC
>NW_024582826.1:102315-167686 GCF_018398535.1 Haplochromis burtoni
ACAGACTATGGACTTAATGCATACAAATTATTTAAATATGGGCTATAACAGTTGTATTGATGTATAGCAACTTGAAATGCTCCCCTACAGCATGTAAAAAAATAATATAAGCTCTGGCGGACTTGGTTCTATTGTAGGTCGAGATCTCAGTTTCAGTGAAAATAATTGTGATTAGCATTTTTGCCATAATCGAGCCGCCCTACCTGTAACCTCTGACCCCTTTGTTGCACTGTTCCTTTAAGGGAAGAGGCGGGGCCATTAAAAACAGACCAATCAGAATGATACAAAGGTTAGAGGTTCAACCTCAGATTGATCCGTGAGGAACGCCACAGCTCACTTTCCTGTTTCTATCCTCTGTCCTGGCAGCTGATTGGTCGAGGCCGTTACGGCGCAGTGTTTCGCGGTTCTCTTAACGAGCGCTGCGTGGCTGCCAAACTCTTCGGCTCAGCTAACCGACAGAACTACGTCAACGAGCGCTCCATCTACTGCGTGCCGCTGCTGCAGCAGCACGACAACATCGCCCGCTTCCTGACCGCAAACGAGAGGACGACGGCAGACGGACGCCCTGAGTTTCTGATCATCATGGAGTACTACCCACACGTGAGTTCATCACAGCAGGTCTGAAGCTCGGTCACGGCGGGTCCCCGTGGACCCACTGGAGGACTGAGAGAGCCCAGTCCTCCGGTGGTGGTCAGGGGAGCAGATCTGGCCCAAAGCAGGTATGACAGGCCAAGCCCACTCAGAGTGAGTCTGACTGCTGAGGCTCAGCCATTGGTCAGATGACCTGGCTGAGCCTCAGGTGTGTTTGGACCACGTCTGACTGCATCTGCTGTCTGAGCTCTCCTGACCCTCCACATTCATGCCTCTAGCGCCCCCTCGGGGCAAACCTCACACATTCAGCTTGTCTGCTGTCGCCCTGTGGTGTAATGGGGTCTGCAGCCTGTGGGGGCGCCAGCAGCGCCTTCACACAGTCTCACAGTGCAGCTGTCAGCCTTCACCTCTGCTCTCCATTAGTCTGTTATTGTGCTGGAAGACGGCGCCTTCACACCCTCTTCCTGTCTGGAGCCTCTGATCTCACACACACACACACACACACACACACACACACACACACACACACACACACACACACAGACACAGATCAGCTTCCAAACCTCCGTCAGTCTTCAGATTGATTTCTTCCCTTCCAGGCAGCCACGAGCAGACTTTACTGTTTCGCCTCTTGAACCTGAAACACGCTTCAGATGACCTCACATCATTTTTACAATCTGCACCTTTCTGACATCATCAGGGCTCAGAAAGTTTCCCAACATGTGAAAACATGTTCAGACTCTTGTTATCAGTCTGTATCTCACACACAAACAGACACACACAGATGCAGTGATGTCTGGTCTGGTGGGTTTCTGCATTCCTCTGCAGCCCTCAGACAGTAATTACTTGTTTAAGTGTCTGCACTCACACACACACACACACACACACACACACACACACACACACGGTTCATCTTAAGGCTGAACATCAACCATGAAGTCGCCACTTTAACTTTCATCGTATCCAGTTACAGAGTGAATATATGGAGCTGCCAAGATCAACAAATAAATAAGTAAGAAATGGATATTAAAAATAAACGGTACCAACACAGAGCAGCTATCTGAACGCTGCTCCAACAGAGGTCGATTATCGTGTTAATAACTTTACCTCCTCACTACGTACGACTCTGGATACTGTAGCTCCGGTGAAAACTAAGGCCTCAAATCAGCCAACGAGCCAGCTTTAACGTTAACTAGTAATGACTTCATGAACTTCTTCACAAATAAAATTTTTATCATTAGAGAAAAAATTACCAGTAATCATCCCACAGATGTAATATTATCTACAGCTACTCTTAGTACCATTGATGTTAAGTTAGACTCTTTTTCTCCAATTGATCTTTCTGAGTTAACTTCAATAATTACTTCCTCCAAACCATCAACGTGTCTTTTAGACCCCATTCCTACAAAACTGCTCAAAGAAGTCCTGCCATTAATTAATGCTTCGATCTTAAATATGATCAACCTATCTCTAATGATCGGCTATGTACCACAGGCCTTCAAGCTGGCTGTAGTTAAACCTTTACTCAAAAAGCATCTCTAGACCAGCTTTTAAGTGGCCCCAGATCCTCCTGTCTCAGGTAAACCAGGCCCAACACAGGTGACCCCGCCCCCCATCTGATTGACCCGCTGACCTCAGGTCAGCCACACCTCCAGACTCCCTCCACACCCCCACCCTGCCCACCCACCGCACTAGTCATGGCCATGGTCTGAGTGACCCCCATCACTCACACAGACACCAAAGTCTTTTCTTTGAACTTGTTCTCTAACGTGTGCCTCAGTTCATATTTCTCCTGTTTGCTGCTGTCTGTTACACAAACAGTGAAAATAAAGGCCTGTTCTGTTCTGTCTTAGCTAATTATAGACCAACCTACCTGCACAGGCCAGGCAACATAATATTAAACCCTGTGATGTCACTCTGGGTCATGTGTGCGAAGGCAGCAAATGCTTTTGGTAGTGCAGCGTACAACACGCACCATCCATGCTGCAGGAACTTCCTGTAGTGTCAAAAAGATCAGGCAAAGCTGCATTTAAGGGTCAAACTGTGTGTGTGTGTGTGTGTGTGTGTGTGTGTGTGTGTACAGGGACTAATTTGTATGTATATATGTGTGTGTGTGTGTGTGTGTGTGTTGCAGGGCTGCCTGTCTCACTACCTGTCTCTCCACACTGTGGACTGGCTGACCTGCTGCAGGATGACTCACGGCGTGACCAGAGGCCTCGCCTTCCTGCACACTGAGCTGCACCGAGGAGGTAAGACGACCTCGTGTCGCTCGTGCAGAGTCATCCTCGTTTCTTCATCGCAGGCTTTGATCACACAGACAGGAAGAAACGGTGCCGCTCTCAGGGTCTATTTTCAGCAGCGGATTGGTCGGTGTGAGGAGCATCTGGAAACAGGTGCTGTGTCTCCCCCTGCTGGCTGGAACAGACCCAGTCTGCTGCTGTAGTTTGTTTGTTTAGACAACAAATGACATAAATGGAATACTGGAATAATAAATATCTAAATATTGGGATGAATGGTGCTGATTTTGAGGTTGGAGGATTAATTCTCTGACAGCAGAGGCTCGGGTGGATAATGGCCAGCTGTTTATGAACGTAATATGTGTCGTTGTCACATGAAAAGAAAGGATGATGTTTCTGATGAAATTATTTTTCTCTTTAACAGTAAAAACATTGAAAGGCTCAGTTTGTCATTCTTTCATGTTTCCATCGCTGAACGTGTGTCGGAGGAAACAGAACGCCTTCTTGGCTTCATCTTCCTGTTTGTGCTTTTCTTTCCTGCTGATATGTTTGTTTACCTGGTCGATTGTAAACAACAACAAACACGTGTACCCGACTGTCTCAGACCAGCACAAACCGGCCGTCGCCCACAGAGACCTGACCAGCAGGAATGTCCTGGTCCGGGCCGATCTGTCCTGCGTTCTCGCCGACTTCGGCCTGTCCATGAGACTGACGGGACCCCGGCCCTGTCGCCCCGGAGACGACGACACCATGGCCATATCTGAGGTCAAAGTTCATAAACGTTCGCTCTGATCTGATGTGCAGCTGAGGAATGAGCAGAGGGCGGAGCTGATGGATGGTGTGTTTGTGTGCAGGTGGGGACAGTGCGCTACATGTCTCCGGAGGTTCTGGGCGGAGCTCTAAACCTCAGAGACTGCGAGTCGGCGCTGAAGCAGGTGGACGTCTACGCTCTGGGTCTGCTGTACTGGGAGAGCTTCAGGAGGTGCTCCGACCTGTTCCCAGGTACGCAGCACGCTCACCTGCACACCGTCTGCTTACACACAGTAAAGTAGCACCACCTCAGCTGACAGCGTGTTTGTGTTCACTGCTCGCTCAGGGGAAGCGGCGCCAGAGTACCAGCTGGCGTTCCAGGCCGAGCTCGGGAATCATCCGAGCTTCGAGGACATGCAGAGCCTGGTGGTCAGAGAGAAACACAGACCCAGGTTCCCCGAGGCCTGGAAGGAGAACAGCCTGGTCCGTCTTTCAGTTTGATGTGGTCAGATTGCTCCACAGCCTGAACCTTTGAAGTTAGACAAAGGTTCAAAGGGTAATTCCCAAAAGTATTTTGGATGTAGAGTAATCCCAGCGTGTCTCTCACACTGTGTACTTTAGTTACTGCGCTCGCTGAAGGACACGATGGAGGACTGCTGGGATCAGGACGCTGAGGCTCGGCTCACCGCTCAGTGTGCAGAGGAGAGGCTCTATGAACTCACACTGCTGAGTACACACACTGCAGCACACAACCACAGGTACACACAGTACCACAGGTACACACAGTACCACGAGTACACACGATACCTGTGGTACTGTGTCACAGTAAATGCACAGTGTAAAACTGAGAGACAGGAAGTCTTGATTTCATGCCTTCCTGTCTGTCACTCAGGAATCTGTCTCATGGCCGGTGGCCTCCTCACGGTGGCTCCGCCTCCCCCTTCATTGAGGATCTTCATGTGGGCGTGGTCAGAAATCTCCAGGGAGATGACCACCAGGCATCATTCATCAAGACGACTGTGAATGGGGCAGAAGGCGGCGAGAAGAACAGGAACTCCATCAACTACGAACGGCAGCAGGCGCAGGTAGGAGCTCGGCCGCCATTAGAGAACACCTGAACAAACCGTTACCGTGGACGCGTCTCATCGCTCTGTGTCCGTCTGTCCGTCAGGCTCGGCTGTCCACAGACAGCAGCGTGTCCACCACCACCATCCTGACCCCGCCCACCTTACTCTGCACCATCTCTGAAACTCAGCACACAGGTAACAAACAGCCACGCCCCCGACATGAACCCAAACACCTCATTAAAGCAGCGAGCACAGCTCTGCTGCTGTGACCTCACATGTTTCTGCTCCCGCCGTCCTCCAGGTGGCGCCGTGCCCAGTGTCCCAGTCTGCCTGCATCTCACAGAAGAAGACCTGGAGGCCACAAAGCTCGACCCCAGAGAGGTTTTAACCTTGAAGTCTTTCTTCAGTTTCAGTGGCCTCCATCCCGACACACTAACATCTGCCAACATCTGTGTCTGCAGGTCGATAAGAACCTGAGGGAGAGTTCTGATGAAAACCTGATGGAGCACTCACAGAAGCAGTTTGGCTCCGAATCACAACCCACCGACGTGCTGCACCATCAGGTACACACAGCTGAGGGCCTGTACAGCGCGTGGCTGCCGATGAATGAACGTATCAGACGCTCATGCTTGTTGCTTTTGTTCCAGGTGAACAGCTCACCATCCACCTCTCATAGTGGCCTGCAGGCTGTTAGAGGTGTAGATAGCCCTCCTTCCTCCATCCACCCACTCCCCAAACAGCAGAATCTGCCTCAGAGGCCCACCAGTCTCCATCTGCTGCCCAAAGTCAAGGAGAGCGGCTTCACCTCGTCACGGCTGAAGCTGGGGAAGTTCAAGTCCAACCACCGACAGGTAGGGCTTAGATGTGACCGGGTTCTCCAGCTGATCCTCAGACAGCTTCGCCGTGACTCGACTCGGTGTTTCACCAGCTGAGCTGAAGCTGTATCAGGCGGGCCAACTGTGTCACTAATCCAAAATGCTTCATGTTCCAGGTGGAAACAGGTGTTGCCAAGATGAACACAGTGATGGTTGCTATGGCTGCAGAACCACACCTGGTAACCACGGTTACTAACAGCACAAACGTGAGAAGCAGTGCTGCAGCTGGAAGAGAGGTCCAGCCTATCACAGCGGCCGGCAGCAGTCACAGCGCAGGCGTCCCCACCCTGGTGACGAACGGTGTGATAGGTGGAGGTCGAACCAATCCGGCGGGGCCGCAGACGGAGGAGGAGGAGGGGACCATGGATGGAGGGGTGAGGGGAGGAGAGGACAGCCGTTTGAATCTCCTCAACTTCAGTCCTGATGAACATGAACCTCTGCTGAGCAGAGAGCAGCTTCCTGCTGAGAGCGAAGCCCCTCCTCCTGCTCATCATCGTCACAGCCGCGCTGGAAGCATCTTATCGGGCCGAGGCTCGAACTCCAACAACAACAACAACCGGCTAGCCCTGGCTTCATCAGCTGACCCTCCCCCAACTTCTGACCTGGAGCAGAAGGTTCAACTTTCTGCTCCTTCTGGTCTCCTTTCATCCAGCAAAGCCCTCTCACTGCAGGCCCCTCCCACCACCCACAGTCAAAGCGAAGGTGTGGATACAGGTCTGTGTTTCCAGGAAGACTCTGAAACCACGTCGACCCCCAGATGTGCCCAAAACTCAAAAGGTCACCCAGTGCGTTGTGTCACCGCTGCTTTGCCCCGAGGCTGCAAAGATTCTGACTTAACAAAAGCTTCAGTAAGCCAGACCTCACCAGCACCCGACGCCCCAACAGAAGCATTAATCCTCCTTCAGAAACCTTCATCACCAGGAACTCCAGGAGCTTCGTCTCCAGAGGAGCAAACCCTCGAAGCTTTGGGATCTGAAGATTCAGACACCACAGCTCCTGCAGAAGCTTCAGGTCCACAACTTGCAGGTCTCCAAAGTTCAGCTTTAGAGCCACAGACAGCAGGTCTGATGCGATCCCAGGTGGGACAGACCAAAGCCAGGAGACCTGAGCGGCCCTGTTCCCTGGACCTGTCCTCTCCCTGCACCTCCTCAGGTGAGTCATGTTTGTTCTTGAACTTTTAAACAAACTTATAAGCTGCAGGTTCCAGTTTTTCAAAACTGGCTCGAGCTGGACAGTCTGTAGCTGATTACACCGTGTACCACGACGTAACCAGGTCATCAGAGAAAAACTGATTACAGTGATCTGTCTCTAAACCTCAGTACAGTACAGCCGTCATTATCAGTGTGTCAGGGCTCAGTCAGATCAGTCGAAGGCTTGAACTCCAGGTTTTCTGTGAGGGATCTGCAGCATGGGTGACCTCTGCAGCTCCATGAAGATGCAAAAACAGTGCAAACTCCTCACATCTGTAACACTTTCTTCTCCTCAGATGATGCTTTGGTGGTGGATAACGGCAGTCTGAGCGCCTCAGGGGAGAAAATCAAGCGTCGGGTCAAGACTCCATACACCCTGAAAAAATGGCGCCCGGCCTCCTGGGTGGTTTCCACAGATACGGCTCTTGACCCGGACTTCGAGTTTGACGCCAGTAGCAGCCAGAACCAGTTCTCATCCGGTGTTTGTAGAGTAGGAAGTGTTGGCATGCCTAAATTAAACCAGTCCAAATCCAGCATTGCTGTCTTTTTGGTTGGAGGCGGCGCCACGGCGACCACCACCTCTGAGCCCGACGGGATGACCTGCTTCTAAAGCTATCCGAAGTTTGCTTTTCTTTAAGATCTCATTAATTTTCTTGCTCTTTGTCTTCCTCTTCTTTTGTTGTGGATAAACGAGTCGGTAGCTGATACCTGTGAGGCCCCCGCAGCTCCAAACCAGAACCAAACCCCGCAGAGCCGACTCGGAGCTGGATGCAAAATCCGTCCCTCAGCAGGAACTTTTCATCAAATGACAGAATTTAAATTCCTAGTATGTGTTTGTTCATGGACAGGACCTGTCCTGTGATCAGCTGACCTCTGACACGTTACCTAGATCAGGTTACCTGTGACGACCAAACAGTGGTGGTGTTGGTGATGAGGCCAAATGATTCTTCTGTGGCTGGTGGGTGTAGTCAGCTGTTTGTAGGGGGTGGGCTTGATCTACAGGAATCTCCGTTGGATATTGAAGGAATTCCTTTCCGGAATACTTTCAGGCTTCGAAGGACTAGTTGTAGCTGCGAGCCTAGAGATCTCATTTGGTGTCCAAATGAAAGAAGCTTCCAGCTCCACAGACTCACCCCCGGCTCAAGAATCTGAGTGTACCTAGAGTCTGTCGCCTCTTTATCTCTGCAGGTGTGTCACTGACCCTGTCGTAGGACTGAAGTGTCTCCAGCTGTGACTGCCAGTGTGGGTGGAGGTCTTCCCTCATGTTTCCTGTTGTGAGTAGGATGTGGCCGGCTGCTGAAGGGCATGGCCGAGAGCTCGTCGTAGGTCTGAGTGAGACATTCCCTTTGAGTTCTTTAGGCTTGTTTTCCTGCTGTGTCCTGTCCCACAGAGGGATCTGAATGCACTCAGCATCATCTTCTTTCACGTATAAGCGTTTGTGCTGCTGCTGCAGGACGTTGAACAGGACTAGCAGTGACTGTTTGGGTCTGACGTGGATCAGGGGTCGTCCCCTCTGAGAGCTCGATGCTGGCTGAGGCCTGAACCCAGCACAGACTTAAGAACTTCCCTGTTTTGGTAGAAAGGTTCATGCACCTCTGGGCTGGTAGTGCAGGTAGTCTGAATGACCAGAGGTGATGTTTTCAAAACAGCAGTCATATCTTTATGCACTTTAACAATGAAATTTATTTAGGGACAGACCTTATAAAGGATACCTGGTGCAATTTTAGCAGTAACATTGACGTATGTAGGACGTCGTGTCGGTGTTGGCGTGTCTTTGTGCGGTAGTGGTGTGATCTGAAGAGGCGTTTCTGCTTGAAACAGTCAATCTAGCTATGCAGCTGCTCACGATGCCTCCTGTTGACGGTCTGTTTGGTTCAATGTGCAACAGATCGACAACCTTACTGTTGGACAACCTTTATTCTTTTTTATCCGCACTTTGTTTTACCGAGCAGCCTCGACTGCCTTCAGAGGTCTGCTGCAGACAGCGCTGGGGAAAAGACGAGCCAGCGTCCCGTGGACTTTATTAAACCACGTGACCCGCGAACGTGACCTGCGAAACCTCGGCCATGTATGACCTTCTCAGGTAACAACACTGACGTCAGCAGGAACACCTGTTTGCTTTGTAAAATGATGAGCAGGAGATGAAACGAGGAGAAGAAGAGGACAGCAGCCATCAGACTGTACAGCTCAGACTTTGTTCCTGCTCATCACAACACGTTAGGTCTCATTTCCTGTTCCACCTCCAAGTAAACGCTTCCATCCTTTCAGTTTCAGACCAAAGGTGTAGCTGCTTCGAGCTGGGTGGAGGTCCGTGTGTAGGCTGTTTACACGTCACTCTTTCCTTTTGACTGTTCCAGGAAAACCAAATGTGCTCACATGTTTTACACACTAAAACATCTCTGTGCTTCTCAAAGAACATATATGCTAACAAACACTACTGCTACATCGTTACAGCAAGTAAATAAGCTCCGCCCATCAAAGACGTGGGTTTGTCACACCTATCGGTCCTTGGGCGCAGCTCATCATTGAGCACTGAGCACGTATGTTCTGCTGATTTCCATTTGATGTGTGCTCCTCGCAGAGTTCATGTAAACGTGGGCTCTGGAGTTTTACAGAAACAGGAAGGAAACAGAACTCTGCTTTCTTTGTCTTTATTTTTATTTGACTTTGCTTTGTGTTTCAGTTTTTTATACCAAACTGACTCTTTGCTCCTGTTTCTCCAAATGTTTCGATTTTTTATAAATGCACGTGTAACCTTTTACATTTATATGTGTTTATGTGACACTTCTCCTTTAAATGTGCACTTACTACAGGAAGTTATTCACATTTAGCACATTTCAAACTAACAATATTACAGCATCAGTGCAGTCAGCTGAAATATGATCATACTGTTAACTTTTATTGATGCCTTTCAAAATGATCTGTTTTGTTATGTCTGTGTTTTATACCGTTTGTACTGTTTTTAGATGCTGATGTGTGTATATTGTGTGGGTCATATCATGCAGCCTGACCGAGTGGAGGACTAGATGTAGATCTCTCACACTTACTGACTGAACCTGATTAACAAATATGAAAGCAGCTTTCTGGAGCCGGATTTAACCAACAGATAAATAATTAGTGATCATTTCCAGAGAACAAAGGCCATTAACTCGCTCAGACTTACTCTCTCCAGCCTCGATTAAAGAGCAAACCTTCAGAAAACACGCTCTATCAGCTTGAAGAAGAAGGCTTTTTTTCGGTCCAGAAAACCACGTCGGTCTCTGTGGTGTTACCGCCACCTCTGTGTGACGTAGCATTGGCTGAACAGCGCCCCCTGTGCCCACACGTGGTAATTACAGGTTTCCAGACAACATGAACCAGCAACAAGCACCTCAGATGTGTTTCAGTAGAATAAAACTGGTTTGTGTATACAGACTTTGGCTTAAAGCTAGCCAACAGGAAAAAGGCTGCCTGCGATTTTAATTTACAGTTATGAAGCCCCCGCTGCGTTTCTGTGCGGCGCACAAACGTCTCGATCGAGCGTTTCCTCTCGTGATGTTTGCCAGCTGAGCGATAGCCTCACGGGTAAAATGATTTTTGATGCTGTGACTTCTGTTTGTAACTCTGACTCGCAGCGTCTGAGTGGTGATGTCATGGTTTCTGAGAACAACGGAGATGTTAGCATAGCGCTGAGCTCCATCGTTACCACAGACAGTATAACAGACGGAAGTGATGAGGTCTGAAGCCTCTAGATCAGCGTGTGACATTTTGAAACCAATGTCCCACGCTGTATCAGTCCCGCCCTAAGAAAAGGGGCGGGACTGATACTGCTCACTCATTGGCTAACAATTTCTGAGCAAAAGTTTAAAAAAATGAATAAATTATAACATGAACATAAATTTTTATTCAGTTTGACATGAAACAATTGATGGAGCTCAAACTCGTTAGGGAAGTATTTACCGAGGTGACAGACGTCTACAGGACAGGAAGTCTTGTTGCACCCACAGCTGTTGCCCCCTGGTGGCCTTTAAAATGAGTGCAGGTTTAAGGCATTTCTGCTTTGGCAGCAGTTTTCAGTTGCGTCCATCTGTTATACTGCCTGTGAGAGTTAGTATGAGATGTAAACCTTACATTTAGATCTGGTCTTCTTACTGAAGCACCTGCAGAAACAACTGAAGCTGTGGACTGCTGGACGTTCTCCGTTCTCGTGGCGTTTAGCTCGTGGCTAGTGCTGATGCTGAGAATGTGGCGCTGTGCCGCCGCTGAGGTTCCCTTTAAAGTCTTTTACTGTAGCTCATGTAGTCCTCATAATGCTCCGAGATTAAGCTCTCCACCTGTACAAACACATTTAGATGAACATATTCAGCACATTTAGCCTGCTGCATGAAGGATCACATGACTGAAGTTCTGTCATTGGTTAGTTTGAACGTTCTGTGCTCCCGTGGTGGAGGAGTGGATGATTTAACCTGATAACCATCTGTGTGTATGATAGCTTCCAGTACTGTAAATACTCTGTGTACGTTCATATGGGACCAACTACCACAGTGTATACTGTATACATGCTCACAGCACCTCCCACACAGCATGCTGTACAAAGCTGCAGATTAAAGCTGCTGCTTCATGCTTCCATCCCCACATGTTGTATCTCCATGTAGACATAAAGTATCGCACGCTTCACTTCATCATGAAATAAAGAGCAGAGGATCCATGTTTGCACAAGTTTCATTTATTATGTGTACGTCCTGTGAGCAGGTGTTCATTAGCAGGTGACTGAAGTGTGAGAAACTGCATGATTGTGACTTACAAACATTTGTTTCTGTGCGTCTGCATTTCTCTAAGCGGGTTTTATGGAGTGACACCTGCAGACCAGAAGAGTTATCATTTGATATTTATAACATTTAATATCTGAGCGTTATGTAAACCTGAGAAAAATAAGAAAATACTGATGGCTTTTATTTGGTGGAGCTGGACATTTTATACAGACTGAAGTGGAGAGTGTGTCCTCAGTTATAAGGTACGGATTTTAAAAGATCTTCAAACAGAGTTTGGAGTAAAATAAAGTAAACATAAAAGAATAGAAAGAAACTTCCACACAAACTTGACTGTATAAACAGCTTTTATGTGTCATGTTTTATAGTTTCATCGCATGTTTAGGGTGAACAGAACACACATTACTTGATTTGGATTGTATTCTTTACTGGAAACCAATAAAAGCCTTTTTAATTGTTACTATTTTTAAGCTGCTCTCAACACCGTGTTTAGATTTTGAGCGTGGGAGGGGAATCTTAAATATGGCATTTTCTACTGGAGTTTGGCGGGAGTTACGTGACAATAGCGCAACGCAGTGGTGTAATGTCAGTATTGCAGAAGACCGGCTGTTGGCACCAGAAGGAAAGCGAAGCATGTTTTTGTTGTGGGCGGAGGGAGCCAGCTCGTATCAGTGGGCGGAGCTTGTCAGTCTGCAGACTAGTGATGTGCGATACCACTGATTCCCTTTCTGATCTGATACCAAGTAATATTGGTGGTATCGGCGATACTGATCTGAGACTTTGTACAAAAACTTATTTTTTTTTATTGTATCTTTTATTGCATCTCAAATTATAGCATCATAATGATTACAGGACATCAGATTACTTGTTCTTATCGCTTAATAATGCAGAGTTCATCATATAGTAATAAAAAAACTGAAGTTGTGCCTATTTGAACACCTTGCCTGCCCGCAGCACTAAAGGACTCCGCGAGAGACGTCTGGCTCACCCTAGCAGCATCGGTCCCGCTCCTCCTCTTCAGTTCGCCTCAACATACCACACAAAGATCACAACTCTCCTCAGTGACAACAAAACCTATGAAGCCTTAAAACGAGACCCCACAAACAACTACAAAAAGAAAGTTATAGCTTGCCTTCAGGACCTTGAAAGAGACAAAAATCATTGACCGCCTCACATATCATATCACTTTATCCAGGGGATGCCATACCCTGCATTTATGGACTTCCTAAGATCCACAAGGAAGGGGTCCCACTCAGACCCATTGTCAGGAGCATAAACTCAGCCACTTACAACATCTCGAAACACCTTGCTACCATCCTGCACCTCTTGTGGGGAACATCCCACACCACATCGAGAACTCCACCGACAACGTCCAGAAACTTACCCTGGATCCAGATGAAACCATGGTGTCCTTCGATGTAGTCTCCCTCTTCACTTGCATACCCACCACGGAGGGAATGGAGACTGTCAGCAAACAACTACAAGAAGACAGCTCGCATTAGCATAGCACTGTTAGCATGTTAGCTGTCCAACAGGAGGGAGACAAACATTAAATCACAAACATGACGATATTTAATACAAGAAATCATGAGTAGATCTAAACAGCAGATATATATTTAAATCAAACAGATAGCTTATTAAATGCTTCTTTTTACCTTTTAATCAAAGGTCCACACCTGAACCTGTGCTCAGGTGTTCCTCTAAAGCAGGGCTCTCAAGCTGTGGGCCACTACGGTGGCCCTGAGAGGCCAAACAGACTGCAACTTAAAAAAACACATCAGGAATAAGAAAAACACTGCAAAAGTACACAAAACTACGGAGCCCCCCAGGGGACATGGGAGAAAAAAAATTAGGGAGGAAAAAAAAAAAATTAGGGAGGAAAAAAAAAAATAAGACTGACTTTTGCG
Organism: Haplochromis burtoni; assembly: GCF_018398535.1. NCBI lineage: Eukaryota > Metazoa > Chordata > Actinopteri > Cichliformes > Cichlidae > Haplochromis > Haplochromis burtoni. The sequence continues at coordinate 115,681 of NW_024582826.1, forward strand.
AGATCTCGCAAAAGTATTGCGAGCGCTCGCAAAAGTATTGCGAGATCTCGCAAAAGTTTTAGCCGCATTCTTCGGAGGCCGCCAGCTCGAAGCCGACCGGAGGTCGAGGCACGATGTGCCGGGAAAGCGGTGTTCCTCCCGGCTGTAGTAGGTCTCGACCTCCCGTTAGCTTCGAGATGGTGGGTGTCAGATCTCCGAAAACGTCGGAGCACTTTTGCAAATATGTGATGTCTTGTAAACCGAGCAGGTATCTGACGTTTACACAACTACATTCACGCCTCAAAATATCTTAAAAGTTTATTTTGTGACCCAGAAAGAGTAATATTACAACTAAGTAGCTGCCGCCATTGTTGGAATTCAACTTTTGCGAGATCCCGAGTTTGTTTTGCGAGATCTCGCAAAAGTCCGTCTTAATTTTTTTTTCTCCCTAATTTTTTTTTCTCCCATGTCCCCTGGGGGGCTCCGTACAAAACACAACGGAAATAGGAAAAAACACAATTGTTTCTGGGGAGACAATAACCCGACGGACCCGTTGCAGGAACCCAAAACACGGTAGGCGTGTTTTATCATGATCCATATCATACTGATGACGGATCTTTAGGCTAATAGTCAGGCTAACACTATTACCTCTCATCTTTTCTTTCCTCACAAAACTGATAGATCCCCCACTTCTTTCAATTCTTACTATATTTTGGTTCCTGTAACTGGTCCGTCGGGTTATTGTCTCCCCAGAAACACTTGTGTTTTTTCCTATTTCCGTTGTGTTTTGTGTGCTTTTGCAGCGTTTTTCCTACTGCTGGTGTTTTCTTAAGTTGGCGCCGTATGGCACTGTCGTCTCATTGGACGGCCACTTTAGTGTTCAAGTAGTACAAACAAAACAAAACAAGTAAACACCCACAAAGATTTCCTAAAATGTTTGGTTTTTTAAATTTCAAATATTGTATAAAAACACACACTTTTTTACCCCCCTCTTAACAAACTGAAGCCTTTCATTGAGTCACCAAATGAACACCTGGCAGCACTTCTGTTATCATTGTGTTCGTATTTAACAAAATAAAAGCGCAGACATAAGTGTACACATTAGTTGTGACTCTCACTGAGCTAACACACCCAATCCCTCAGCATGTTTGTGCTCTCTGCTCATGTTGCCTTCATATTCAATCAGTTTTGTTTTTTTAAAATAACTTATTTTAACATTGCACTCAACAACAAACAAATCCCCCCTAACAAAAAAAAGTCAAACATCAAACTGCGTTATATTTTTTCATGTCAATGTACGGGCCACAAGTAGGGGTGATACAGGCCGCGAGTTTGAGACCCTCTAGACTCACACCAAGCTGGCCCAATCACATCTTTGAGAAAACTCCCCTTACAGGTGGGATTGGCCCTTCAGAAAAAGAGTGACAAATGAAATGGATGGAACTGTGGCAGATGATGAAGATGGGCCCACTGAGGAAGACCTGTAGAGGCTGTGTGCAGCTGAAGCTAACAGTGGACTGTTAGCCCATTAAATGAGAGGTGATGGTCCACGTCTCTACACTGGAACATCAGACCTGTATGGCTCCTCCTGCAGGTGTATCTGAGCAGTCCCTCCAGAGCCTGGCTCCGGGGCATGGGGTCCTGGGCGAGATCATTAGGTTATTTGTTTAATTGGACTTAGTCTAATCCCACATTCACATTCATATTTCCCACGGAGACTCATCAGTCTGGTCCTGGTCGTGTAAACCGCTCGTAACTCGCCCTGATATCCAGGAGTTACTTTATTCTGACTGTTAAATATTACAAAACAACACTGACATGAAGGTTTGTTTTCTGTATGTGACAAACAACAAGCAACGGGCCACTGAGTAACAAACTATATAAAAGTCATTAAATAGAGCACAGTCCCATTAACTTCACTGAATTATCATGTTTCAATCCACCTGAATGTAATAATTATCTGAATGGGAAAATCGGGAGGAAATCCTCAGATCACTGTGAAAATGCTCCATCATCTCCACACAATAAATCCAGACGAGCGTGTGTGTAGTGCTGAAATCATGCTTTATTAAATCAGTAATGCACAAATCTCAAGGAGGAGGAAACAATTCTACATCAACAGATCAATGAACTCAAAGTGCAGGGCGAGACTTAACTGCTTTCTCTTCACGGGACATGAAGTCCCTGTGGCGAACGAAGGAGACCCTGACTACTGACACGGTGAAACGACTAAAAGCTACAAACACTCACACACACAAAGCATGTTGCTAACTGTCCTCCGAGAGACGGCGCTGCTTCTGCACAGAAGAGCCGGCTCTGACTTTCTCTTCACTTATTTGGCCAGGAGATGTTCTGTTTTCCAAAGCCAGGCCGGCCGTCCTGCGCCAGAAGCAGCGCTCTTCATTAAAATGATCTTAACGCTCCGAGTGCAGGCCGCTCACACTCGGAGCCGGTCATCAAATTGTGGTGGTACGACACAGTCGGTCAGAGCGCAAGGCCGTTTTGCGCTGCTTACACGAGGGTAATGAAAACAGCACTCGGGGTCTTACGCTCATGGTACAATTCATATGAAACTGTAATATCCCACGCTCAGGAGCGCGTCCAAAAAACAATAAAATACAATAAAAAACGTTGTCCTTCTGTTTCTGATTTATAACGTCAGCAGGGAACCTCTCTACCTGCCGAGGCAATCTTAAAGACTTCAACTTACCGTTGAGGCACAGATTTTAGTTTCTTGGTTTCACAGGGTATTCGTTCCAGCGGAAACTTTCTCCTGTTCAAACATTTGTTCTTTTGTTTCAGTTAATATTATATTGTCATAAATAACAATGCATACATTTCCCATAACCGTTAAATTCGGCTATATACATTATGTACATGTCACAGAAACGTCTGTCAAAAATCCTAAGTCATAACTGTCCAATATGGCACATTTTATAACAACTTTAGACTTTAGTCTAGTTTGGCATAAATCAATGTCAAAAATAGTTCATATTTACAAGAACAGAAATCCAGATCTTTATCAAGTAGGATTATTGGTGCTGCGTCACTAAATAAAGAGGTTCTGGATGAGGGAAACGGGGGGCGTGAATTGACTTTGTCTTCCTTTTTACATGGACCGAATGCGAATGTTGACGGTTGCAGAGTCGGAGCCGAGCTCGTTGGACAGTCTGAGGGTGTACGCTCCGGCATCAGCCTCCTTCACTGCAGAGATCACGAGGGTGGAGAGGTCAGTGGTATTCTCCACGTGGTATCGCTCATCCCCATTGGGGAGCGTCCGACCTGAGCGGACCCACTGGACAGAGGGTGTGGGGTCTCCGGAGAACATCCCCACTACGGTTAGAGACTTCCCTGGCTCTGCACACACATCCTCTGGAAGAGCTTCGACCTTTGGTGGAGTGCCTGTTAGAGAAGAGAACGCTGGATGAAGACTGTTACGGTCAAAGGCTGTGTGAGAACAGCAGGCTGCTGGTGACAACCATGTGTTTGTCTTCCCTCGTATGTTGTTGCAAACATGTCAGTGCAGATATTTGAATCATAAGCTGATGATAACAGTGAGAGGAGGAAAGGAGAAATGCCACAATGCTTTCACCATTACAGTTGCTGTCACACAGAAACTCATTCGGGTCCTGCTGTCTGAGTTTACATGCACATTTTGAAAGTCGTCTCACCTCTTTTAATCCCCGTGGTGAGGGCCTTCAGTGAGGACGAGGACTCGGCATGCGTATGAGCAGACATTTCCATCATCGTGCTCCTGGAGCTCATGGAAACCACCGACTCGGCCATCGTGGCTGACATGCTAGTCGCAGACATGCTCTCAAATGAAAACCCGGCAGCAGCAGAGCGGGAGCTGCTGCTGACACTGCTGGCCTGCATGGAAGCTGCTTCCATGTGAACTGAGGAGGCCATGAATCTTTTCTGCATGCTCGCTGCAGTGTCAGTAGAAGCTCTTTGTTCTGCGATTATAATTTTTGTCGGTTCTTCAACAAGAGCTGTAAGGATGCAGATGACAAGCACATGGCTCATATCACAATGTGCACAGTTACTGCAAACCATTTGCGTACACTGAGTGTAAGCTGAGGATGCTCAAGTGCCTTGGATTTCCACTAAATAGTGGCTTTGGTGCAGTCCAAGACTCATTAGCATACAAGCTAATTAAACACACTGTGACACGGTGGCTGAAACGCAGCGGCGGTAACTTACTGAGGACGTTGAGGGACGCAGTTGCAGAGCACTGTCCAAACTGATTTTTGGCCTTTACTGTGTATTTCCCACTGTCTGCAACTGTGGCTTCACGTATCTCCAGAGTATACACATTCTTAGAGCGGCTCAGTTTCAAGTTTGATGTGACAGATATCTGCAAACAGTTAAGTAATTTAGAATTGGCTTAAAGACTAATTCAACTGGCTGATTTCCATAAATCTTCTGAAGAAAACACTCACAATCATGTTGTCTTTCAACCACTCCGCTTCAGGAGAAGGCTCTCCTGCAATTTCACACATGAATTTCACATTTTGTCCTTCATTAACATTCTGGGACCTGGGCTGCACCAGAAAATGAGGCGCGTCTGATCGCTTGGTGGTGACCGTGGTGTTAAACTGACACCGGACCAGTCCTCGCTGTGTTTGCGCCTCACACGTGAGGATCCCCTGCTCATGCTCAGTCACCGTCCTGATGGTTAGGGTGTGGTCACTTCCAGATACTCCATATCTGTACTGCTCCGAGTTGGTCAGTTCAACCCCATTTAGGATCCATCTGACGTCAGAGGCACCAGGGACGCTCGCCCTCAGTGTTAGAGACTGGCCCTCTGTGATCGACATCTGGCTGTGGGAGGTCTTCACCTCCTTTACAGAAGACGAGATTTCTTCATGGATCATTTCTCTTTTTACAACTTCCTCAGAGATTTCAGCTTTTGTTTTGGAGCTCTTTGAGCCTAGAAAAGACATAAGAAAGACATTATGTCAGGAAAGAGTTTAAACTAGGCATGTCAAACTCATTTTACAGCCATCTCCACATGATAACGAAAAAGCTGCTGTGATAAAGAAAGAAATCTGTCAGCACGACTCTTTGGAGTTAAATGGGAGAACACGCATGAGGTTTAAGGCCTGGACCTTTTGTCCAACACAATGGAAAATGGATGGCTGAGAATAAAAATGGGTATCACTTTACCCAGCTCCTAATTTTTAAAAATTTTGCAGTCGCCAATTTCACTGAAATGCAGACGTAATTTTGACACCTCTGGTTTAACATTTGTAGGTGTACAAATCAGGTGTAGACTTACCTTGTACACTGACAGTACACATAGTTGAAACTGCTCCAGCGCTGTTTGTAGCAGTGCACTTGTACACCCCACTATCAGAGGCCTCCAATTCATAGATCTCGAGATGAGCTGAGCCAGAATCCTCAAATAACTCATACTTTCCACCTTGAGACAAAACCTGCCCATACAGAAAATATGACTGGATTTCTAAATAAGGTAAATATGATGCATTTCCCTCAAATATTATTAAAAACAAATTCTGGAATAGTTCAAGTGTTTGATTAGGTTACCTTTCCATCCTTCATCCACGAGATTGTAGGTGTGGGCTCTCCTGTCAACTTTACTGACAGCTTCACAGCAGAATCACAGTACGCTGTGATGTCACTCAGCCCAACAGAGAAGGACGGCTTCTTTCCAAGAGGCGGTGACATCACTCTCTTTGGCTTGATTGGAGAAATCGCTTGTTCCTTCTGAGATGTGACTGGGGATTTGGGAGTAGGAGATTTTGGGGTTGGAGATTTGGGTGTTGGAGATTTTGGTGTTGGGGATTTTGGTGAGACTGGAGACTTCACTCTCTGTGGTGACTTGACTGGCTCAGGGGATTTCACCCTCTGGGGAGATTTGACCGGTTCAGGGGACTTTGCAAGAGGGGATTTAGCTTCTGGAGAAGTTATTCTGGGAGGGGCAACCACTTTCTCCTTTGACTCAGACTTCCGGATGGTCAGGGTGAAATGGGCTTCTTGTTTGCCTCCAGCGTTTTCGACTAAGAGAGTGTAGCTGCCTTCATCTGACATCTCAACAGAGGAGATCTCAAAGGAGGAGTTGTACTGAGTAGACACAATGTGGTGTCGGGCAGAGGGAGCAACAACTGCTCCTTCACGCAGCCAGCTTATAGAAGGTGCTGGTTCGCCATCCACATCACATTCAAATCTGGCAGTGTGTCCCTCCTCTAAAGTGAGGGACTGTGGCTTAGTCAGAATTTTGGCAGGGACACTGGGCTTCTCCTTTGGCTTCTCAACAACAGTAGTGGTCTCCTTCACAGTCTCAGTTACAGCTTCCGTTACTGATGTTTTAGAGGATGAGACGTGATATACCTCTGTTTTGGTCATCTCTGGCAGATGGGCAGATGGAGGCTCCTCATCTTTGCGAAGTGAAGAGAAGGCAGCGTATTCATCTGCTACATCTAGTGTGGCATAGTCAGAAGTCTCTCCTTTGGCATTCTTGCAAACCACACGGTAGGTGCCAGAATCTTCAGTCATACAGTTGATGATCTGGAGAGTCAGGACTCCACTGATGTTGGTCATGGTATATTTGCTGCTCCCATGGATTTGTTTTCCATTGTGGAACCACTTGACCTCAGGTTCAGGTTTGGCCTGGATATTCAGGGTAAATCTTGTGTTGGACCAATAAGGTACACGATGAGATCGCATCCTGACAGTAATCCGTGGGGGATGGTCAAGGCTGAAGGGTGCTTGTGTCACCACCTCAACCTTTCTCTCTACAGATCTTCTCTCTGATCTCAGAGCCTGCTTTCTCTCCTCATACCTGGACATGAAGTCAACCTTAGGGAGTGTCACATCTGTCTTGACAGCCTTTTCTGGGGTAGGGGATCTTTTCCTCACGGGCTCTGGGAGCTTTTTGATTGGTTTAGGGATATATTCTGAGGTAAAAGCTGTCAGGTGCTCAGATTCTGTGACTTCAGAGATTCTTGAAACAGCAACAGTGCTTTCCTTTTGTGAGATTCGTGTCTTCTCCTCAAACTCCATTCGTTTGAGTTCACTCTTGTAAGAGGTGATTCTCTGAGCAGTCGTGTGTGGCCGCAGCAGCTCCTGGTCCTCTCGTTCTTCATACACCCTCTGCTTTTGTCTTGGAGGTTTATAAGTTGTTTTGTCATGGCGCTGGCGGAGATCAACAAAACTTGGGCCAGCCTCATATTTGGATGGAATTCTGTAGGAATCATATCTGTGAACTTCTTCTTCCTCTTCATCTTCACCGTAGGTCCTTCTAGGAGATGAGGGACGCAGGGCAGACAACTCAAAGCGAACTGGACTAAGGCTAGGTGGAGAAGCGGAGTAGCCAAGCTCCAGTTCTTCCTCCAGACGAAGCCTCTCCTCCTCAGTTCTCTTCATGGACAGATACTCATTCACAGGAAGCAGCAGCTCCTCATCTGACAGGTCACCTAGAGACCTCCTCCTGATTCTGTGGTAGGTCTCCATCTCAGGAGAAGGAGTGCGATGCCTTGCTGGCCTCACAGTCTCCAAGTCATCCTGAGTCATAGATGAAATGCGCCACTTTGGCTTATATTGGTCCTTAATCCTGATTGGTACCTCGTAGAACTGCTCCCACCGAGACAGACGGATACGCTTCATCCTTTTCTGTGGGATTTTCTCCATTGGCTCAGGGAATTCATACTGATCCCGCAATTTCTTATACCATTTCATGTCAGAAAGAGGTTTGAAGTGTTTTATTTCTACATCTTCTTCAAGAACAGCTGGGTTAACGATACGAGGTGTGGGGACAACATAGGGCATACGCAGTCTCTTCTCATCTGCTCTCTTCTTCCTCTCCTCTTGCTCTTTCTGTATCTCAGCTTCAGTCTTCTCACCCTTCTTAGTTGTAACAGCAGGTTTAAACATGGTGGCGGCTTCCCTGACAGCTTCTACTGCTGCAGGTGGTAGGGGGGTGACAACAGTGCCAGCCAAAATCTGAGAGAGCCTAACTTTTTTGTCTAATTCTTCCTTTCTGGCAATCTTTTGCTTCTCCTTTTCACTGGGCTCATATTCCTTCTTTACATGAGCGGTGCGCTCCACTTTCAGTGTGGCCTGGCAACTGGCGGATCCAGCAGAGTTGGTAGCAGTAACTCTGTACACACCAGAATCCTCAGGAAGAGTGTCCTTCACATGAAGAATGTAGTAATCCAGGCCCTCATGGACAACCTCGATGGATGGTCCAAAGGCTAAAGGCGTGCCATCCTTCTCCCATTTCAGTGATGGACGACCAGATACTCTGATCTCAAAACGTATGTCCTGGCCCTCCTTACAATCGATATTTGCAAGCACACGTTTAAACATGGGCCTCAGGGTGAGATCTGCTGGTTTAGGTCGAGGAACAACAGTGAGACGAGCCTTGCAGCTGTCATCCCCATACCTGTTACGGGCCACAACGCTGTACTCTGCATCATCTTCGGTCTCCACATTGTGGATAATCAGCTGGTACAAGCCCTTGTCACTGATGAAAGTGTATTTCCTTTCATCATGTCCAGGGATAAGCTTTTGTCCAGATTTGTGCCAGATGACACGAGGTTCAGGGTGCACAGTAATGGTAACACCAAAGCGCACATCCTCACCCATATAAGCTGTATGGTTGACCAGAGGAAGTGTAAACTCTGGTGGCTTCTGAAGCATTCTGGCAGTATCTACTCTGCGCTTTGTTCTCTTAACCACACGGGCAGTGAAGAAATCGCGGTAAGACCTAACACTGCTGATAAACAGCTCAGCGTAGGCACTGTCCTCACCATACTCATTTACAACCTTGCATCTGTACGTGCCATCATCTGCTCTTGTGACCTTATTGATGGTGATTACTGCCAGACCATCTTCATATTCAATTTCATACTTGTCACTAGCTTCAAGTTGCTTGACACCACAGTACCATGTTACTTCAGTAGTGCTATCATAGTTGTCAATGTTGCAAATGAACTTCACGTTGTCACCCTCATTCACCACTGCGTGGCCAATCTGCCCTGCAAGAGGACCATGTTCAAATGGTGCAATTTTCACCTTCGCAACAAAGACGCCACGCTGAGACCTAATGGAACCCCCGCTAGCCACACGGGCACCAGAGACAACAGTGTTCCACTCTTTCCTCACCATTGTCTGGCAGTATCTCTTGTGCCTGCCAGTTGGGATTGCTCTGGCACTGATCTCCTCTGCAGGTTTGGTGAGCCAAGGATGTGCCAGTGCCTCAGCTGCAGTCATCCGATGCTTACGCTCCTTTGTCATTAAGCGGTCTGTGAAGTCTAGTGCTTCGACACTGACTTGCTTGAAGGATTCATCATCATAGCTGTAGGCTGCACTGGAAATGTTGTCGATCGTCTGTTGGTTGGTTTCAGCTGTGAACGGATTAAGGCCACTGAGAAGCACATAGGCGAGAACACCAACCGACCACATGTCAGTGACTGTGCTAACCATGTCACACTGGTGGATCTCAGGGGCAGCATACTCTGCTGTGGTATATTGAATCTTGATTTGGTCTCCAGGAGTCAGGTGTCTGGACTGTCCCAGCTCAATAATCTTCACATTCGAGCTGGTTCTAGTAGTGTATATAATATTCTCAGGTCTGATATCAAAGTGTCCATAACTCTGAGTGTGAAGGAACTCAAGAGCTGAGCAGACTTGCCTGATGTAGTTAACAATTTCACGCTCATTAAGTTCAAACTCTGCTATACTGAGGCGCTCAAATATGTCAACACCTGAGATGAAATCATAGATCATCACCAGCTCCTCCGGGCTGTCGAAGGACTCGTGGAGGAGAAGGTAATTAGCATGTCTGGCCAAATTCAGTGTTGCAATTTCTTTCTTTACTAATGTCTGATCAGCACCTCTCACTTTGACAAATTTAGCCATGTAAGTCTTTTCAGAGCTAATTTCAACACAGCGGTGGACAATGCCGAACTGCCCTCTGCCCAATTCCTCTGCAATGGCAAATTTGTTGTGCAGATTCTTGGCATCAGAGTGTGGAGCCTTGCTCCTGGGGACATATCCTGTATCATCAACCTCCCTGTCATAGAGCAGAACTCGGGATTTGTCCTCTTTTGTCATGACAGGTCCGCTTGACTCAGATGGGGCACTCTGTCCAAACTTGTTTTCAGCAATAATTCTGAACTGATAGCTCGTTCCGCCAAACAGATTGGTAACTGTGTAATGGGTGTCACGGGACTGGGCAACACGCTGCCACCTCTCAGCTGTGGTGGGGCACTTCTCAATGATATAGCTGATGACCTTACTGCCACCATCATTTGCTGGTGCCACCCAGTTCAGTGTCACAGAGTCTCTCGCAACATCACTGGCTTTGACACCACGTGGAGGATCAGGCACATCAGCTACATCCAGCTCAACTGTTTGCTGGTCAATGCCAAATCTGTTCTTGGCACAGACGATGTAAAAACCAGCGTCCTTCTTCTCCACTCCATTGGGAAACACCAAAGAAGTGAATGATCTGGTGACAATGACCTGGTAGTGTCCATTGCTGTCAATTAGATCTTGTCCTTTTTGCCATGTGATGACAGGATCTGGTTTTCCACTGAAAGGAATCTTGATATTAACCACCTCTCCACGCAGGGCAGGGATGGCTTCCTTGTCCTTCAGATTCTTTGGCAGGTTGATCTTGGCAGGAACTAGAAATCAGGAGAAAGTTGTTTGAGATTTCATGATATATATGAATCTAAATAGCTCTTATAATTACATTATTTTTTGTTTTTTACATTCCATAGTTATTTTTTTGTGTAAGACAGCATTTCGGAGCTTACTTTCAACATCCAGAGAGACAGTGGCACAGATGGAGCCTCCCTGGTTGGTGGCCCTAATCTGGTAAACAGTAGAGTCTTCCTCGTCAGCCTCTGTGATGACCAGCTGGTGGTAACCTCCCTTAAACTCCTGGATCTTGATCTTCTTTCCATCAGAATGGACCTCTTTTCCTCGTCTGAACCATTTAATTACAGGCTTGGGCTGTCCTGTAATCTTACAGACAAGGGTAGCATTGCTCTTGTACTTGACACTCATGTTCCTCAGCTCCTCCTTAAAGGCAGGAGCACGGATCTCGACAGCTGCGGCTGGAATGATGGGAGTGGTCTCCTCGCTATAGTCACTTTGCCCTCCAAGATTCTCGCATTTGACACGGAAGATGTGCTCAACACCCTCGGTCAGGCGCTTCACAGAAAAGACTGTTTGTTTGATTTCATCTGTGGTCACTGGAGTCCATTCAGTCCATTCCCGCCTGTCCTTTTTGTTCTTCTTCTCCAGGTAGTAGCTCTTGATCTTGGATCCACCATCACTGAGAGGGGGTTTCCAGGAAACCACGCAGGAATCCTTAGTAATTCCAGAAACAACTGGTGATAGAGGTGGCGATGGTCTCTCTGTGAAAGGAATATATATTTATGAAACCACTGGCAGTATTTCGCATCTCTGTATATGTGACCCATTGTGAAATATTGCCTTTTATTAAACATACCCAGCTGACTCTTGATGAGGATCGGGCAAGTGAGCTCCAGCGGCTCGCTGTTGCCATAGCGATTCTGGGCATAGACCCGGAAGAAGTATCCAGCACTCTCGATGAGGTTGGGCACACGGCAGGATGTGCCATTGATGGATGACGACACCAGTTCCCACTCTGAGCCCTCCCTGTCCTCACGCTTCTCCACAATATAGTTCGTAATCATGCAGCCACCGTCATCTTTGGGAGGCTTCCAGCTGATGATCACTGAGTTCTTCAGCAGGGCATCCAGAACAATGGGACCCTGAGGTATATCAGGTTTGTCTAGGAATAGAGGTATGATATATTTACAAATTGGATAATTTCACGCTTACAAATGTATGCATTGCTGCACTTTCCTTCCCACTGTCGCCAAAGTGCTTGCTTGTAGGGGGTCATACAATTGTTGGGTTTTTCTATGTATGTATTATTGTAGGGTCTACCCTACAATATAAAGCACCTTGAGGCGACTGTTGTTGTGATTTGGTGCTGTGTGAACAAAACTGAATTGAATTTCTGGAGGTAATTAACATAGAACATACCGTAGATTTCAACACTGAATGCGGTGTCAGCTCGGCCAAAGTGGTTGTGCAGTCTTATTCTGTATTTGCCTCCATGGACTCTGCGCTGCACGTTCTTGATGACCAGATGTGTGTAGTGCTCAGTGGTCTCAATGCTTATATCTTCTGTGTTTTCCAGAGTCTTTGCCCCATGCAGCCACATGATCTTTGGCTCAGGACGGCCAATGTAAACAGCATGGATACGCAGAGTAGTTCCGAGGCCAGCAAAATGGATTTCCTTCAGTGGGTAGTCAGGGTGGAATGATGGCGCCGCCTCCAAAACCAACATGCCTGTGGTCTCTGCTTCTCCAGCGTCATTGATGGCCTTGCAGGTGTATTCGCCTTCATCTTCCTGCTGGTCAGTCATAATTGACAGGGAGTGGTTGCGGCCGTCAGAGCTCATCTCGTACTTGCGAGACTCGATAATTTCCTTGCCTGCATGATACCACTTTATTTCAGGAACGGGTCTTCCAATAATCTGGCACTTCATAACTGCAGGCTGGCCAAGTTTGGCAGTTACTTCATCCATTTCTTTTCTCAGGCTTGGTTTAGTTTCAGCTGGAAAAACAAAACAAAGAAGCATATTTTAAAAAAAAATAAACAGCACACTCTATATATGGTAAGTCTGTCTAAATATGTCTTTTTCATACTGGTTATTTGTTTTGTAATAGTATTGTATTGAATTATAACATTATAACTTATAACCATACCCATGGATATGGTCTGTACCAGTGTGCATACATTGTATATAGTGGTATATCACTAGTTGCCAAATAGGAATGTTTCTAGGTATTATCCCTGTAAATAAATATAAATTTAATAATAAATATATTCTTAGGTACTCACAAGTCAGCTTGGTTTTGATACATGTGGCAGTCCTACGAGGCCTGCTCATTCCCGTCTCATTCTCAGCAAACACCCTGAATTCATATTCTGTGGCCTCAGCTAGTCCACGTGCCGTGAACTCCTTTTCCTTAAGTCTCTCCTTGTTACACTTTTTCCAGGTGCTCTCTGTGGACTTCCTGTATTCCAACCAATAGCCCAGGACCTCCTTTCCACCATCACACTCTGGAGCTTGCCAGCGGATTGTTATGTTGTTGTTACTCACGTTCACTGTGTCAATTTCACCTGGTTGACTGGGCTTGTCTGAAAGGAGAGAAAAGGGTGAGCCTATTTAATGTTTTTTTTCTCTTTTTAAAACACAGCGAGAGAGCCTACCTACCTACTTCAATATACTGACAAGATCAAGTAATCGATTGTACAACTGCAACTCATTACACTGATTACATAAGTTTACATAAGATTGTAATGTAATGTAATTTAAACACATCTGTTTAAAATCCCTCAGCGACCTAGTGCCTTTCACTTCTAACATTGGTTGCCAAAGACCAATCACGGGTTAGTGATTAATGCTAGTAATGCTAGCTCAAGGCCCCCTCATGTTTCTAAAATGTGTGCTTATTGGGAATACCTAAATACAAAAGGTTTCACAAACAAATGTAATGCCAAAATGTGTGAAATTCCAGATGAAAGTTACCCACTTCTAGTTTCTGAAAATTTGCATGTGGCAGAAACAAACCCCAAACCTAACAAAAACGTTTAAGGACATGAGACTCACCGAATGGATCTTTGCATGTGACTGGGTCCGACACAGGACCTGCCTCACTCTCGCCTATGTCATTGACAGCAACAATGCGGAACTGGTAGTCCGTATCTGGGGTGAGTCCAGGTAGAGTAAACATGGTGGAGGTTATCTTGGCCTCATGACGGGACCATGTTTCAGCAGACACCACCTTGTACTCAACAAAGTAACCAGTGATAGCAGATCCTCCATCATCCTTTGGTCTGGACCATGCAAGTGCCACTGAGCTCTTGGTGACATCCATAATCTCTGGTGGGGTAGTTGAAGGCTCAGGGGAACCTGATTTGAAAGATGGGGAATTTTTTAATTGTTTCTGAATACAAGCCTGAAGGGTTTGAAAAAAACAAAAAACAAAACAAGGAATACTTACAGAGAGGAGTCATGGGTACCACTGGCTGTTCAGACTTCAGGGATGCACTGATACCAAATGAGTTTTCAGCTGTGACCTTGAAGTGATACTCTGTTCCCTCCTTCAGGCCCTTAACAAGCAACTGAGTTTCAGTCACTCTACAGTCTACAGTATACCACGCATTTCTGGTTGCCTCACGTCTTTCCACAATATAACCAAGGATTTCTGAGCCACCGTCATCAATAGGTGCCTTCCAGGACAGCCTGACAGAGTTGGCCTGAATCTCCTCAAAGACTATTGGTCCCTCTGGAGCACTTGGTCTGCCAATGACCTTCACCTTGATTTGGACTTTCTTCTTGCCAACCTTATTCTCCAGCAGGAGATCATAGACACCAGAGTCACTCCTCTCAGCTCCCTTGATTACAAGCTCACTGGCATCTTCAGTGGAGGCAATCATAGCCCTGGCAGACACTAAACCGCCATCCTTTGACCACTTGCAGGTTGGCTGAGGTTTACCTTTAATGGGTACAGATAATCTAAGCACTCCTCCGTAGCGGACCACGTACAGATCTTTGTATTTCAGCTCCAGGTCATATTCAGGAGATTCTGGAAAATATTGATACCAAAAGTTAGGTCCATTCTGTACTAGTTTTAGTTGTACACACATCATCTTGGAGAAAGTCTGTTCTTACCAAGCATCTCAGTCACAGTAACTGTTCCAGGCACTTCAGCGGGCTCTCCAGAGCCACCAGCATTGCAGGCCATCACACGGAATTTGAACTGCTCTCCTTGTGGCATGTTGGTCAGAGTGTACTCACAAATTAGAGATGGTGTGGTGTTGCATTTGATCCAGGCCATAGTGCCCACCTTCTGCATCTCAATCAGGTAACCATCTACCCTAGCGTCTCCCTCATCATCAGGAGGACTCCAAGCCAGTGACACAGAGGACTTTGTGGTATCAGTGATCCTTGGATTCTGAGGACAGCCAGGTGGATCTGGTTGGGGAACAGAACAATATCAGTATGTAGTCTGTTGCTCTTTTGTGACTTTCAATGTCAAGAGTCATGTCACACACATATGTCTAAAATTCTAGATTTATATCAAAATGTTGTCTTACCAATGGGATCTGTTGCCACTGCTGGTTTAGATGGCAGACTTGGCTTGCTAAGTCCTCTGGCATTGATGGCAGTGATTCTGTGTTCGTACTCAAGACCCTCGATCAGCTCAGTAGACCGGTATCTAGTCATGGTTACGGGGTTCTTGTTGGCACGCACCCATCTATCAGCCCTGACTTCTTTCCGTTCAATGATGTAACCAGAAACTTCAAGGCCACCATCCTCATCTGGCAGCTCCCAAGCCACAGTCATACCATCACGAGAAACATCGAAAACAACTGGACGTCCAGGTGGTCCAGGAACATCTGACGAGGGAAGGGAAAACATGTTACCACTGTTACCATCATATGTATCAACCAAATATAATATTTAAAGGAATGATAGCGGTCTTACTCTTCATGCTTCTGCAGGTGACAATCTCAGACTGCAGGAATTCTCCAGTGCCGTAATGATTCACAGCAGCTGCACGGAAGACATACTCATCTCCCTCGATCAGGTTATCAAATTTAAACATTGGTCGGCTGACAGAGTCAGAGACAGGCACCCAACCAGGTCTGTGGGCATCACGCTGCTCCACCACATAGCCACTGATGGGAGCTCCACCATCTCTGATTGGAGGATCCCAACTGCAAGTGACGGTGGTGGCATCAATCTCGTCAAACCTGATGGGTCCCTTTGGCTCATCAGGTTTAGCTAGTAAATAAAGTTTCATAAAATTAAACGTTACACTCACCTGAATGTACGTAAAGCTAAATGTTAACATTACCTATACCACTGCCAATACAGAAATAGCTAGACTTGACTTGGTAGCAAAAATATAAGCAATACTAAATCAGGGTTGGTTTCTTACAGAGAATGACGACTTTGATGAACTCAGTGATGACACCAACAGCATTCTTCACCTCCAGGGTGTAGTCACCAGTGTCATCGATGGTGGTGTCAGACATCGTCAGTTTGGTGAACTTGCCAGTACTCTTGATCTTGACACGGTCTGTGATTTTTATCTTGTTGTCACCAAAGTACCAGGAGCAAACAGGAGGAGGTCTGCCGATGATAGGCAGGTCCAGATCCAGGGTCTTGCCAGCCAGCACATTGACAACCTTCTGAGGAATGCCAGAGAAGTCCACTACTGGCATTACTGGAAGGGAGAGATTAAAATATAGTTAGGAAAAAGTGTGAACTGAACAACAACTTTGTGAGTTTTTGTCAATTTTGCTTTGCCTTAAGCTGTAAAAACATTTTAACTGCAAGTAGTACAAGTTGGCTTTGTTTGTTACCTCTCTGTTCCTGTACAGTGACAGCTGCAACAAGTTCTTTGGGTTCACTGGCTCCTCGGCTGTTGATGGCTCTGATTCTGAACAAGTACTGCTCCTTCTCATTCAGCTTCTCAATGGTGTGCTCAAAGTCTGTGAGCTTCAATGTAGCCACCTTCATCCATTTGTCGGTACCAAACTTGCAGGCTTCAATGACATAACCTATCAGTCTGCTGCCACCATCATGTTCCGGTTTCTCCCAGCCCAGGGTGACAGTGCTCTTGGTGACATCGATCACTTCCAATTTTTGTGGTGGCAGAGGCACCTCGCAAACCAGGATGACATCTGGTGTCTCACAGGGCTCTCCAATACCATAGATGTTCTCAGGGAGAACACGGAAATAATACAGCATGCCCTCCATCAGGCCATCGATCTTGTAAGATGTTTTACTGCACTTGGCTGTGACTGTTTTGTAGGCTCTCATGGACGCTTCACGCCTCTCAATGATGTAATTGTTGACAGGAGCACCGCCATCCACAGTTGGAGCATCCCAAGAGATGGTTGCAGACTCCTTGGTCAGTTCCTTTATTTTGATTGGCCCAGTTGGTCCAGGAGTATCTAAAGAAAAGCACATACTTTAGTCAAAAGGCCAGTTCATAAAAGTTTCTGTAACACATTAAAAAAAAATCCATTCAACCTACCATAAACCTTGACCAAAATGCTGACTTCCTGTTTCCCGGCAGAGTTCTCCGCCACCAGAGTGTACCTGCCAGCATCGTAGCGGTTGACTTTGTCAATAATGAGAGTGGTGGAAGTGTTGGTGACCTCAATGAAGCCTCTGTTGTGGAGGTCAACACCAGGCTTGCTCCACGTTATTGTAGGAGCAGGACGACCAGTGACACGAACAAATAAGCGAAGGGAGCCACTGGCCCGCAAGCAGATAGTTTTCTTAAGGTCATCATGGAGCTCGAAGTCAGGAGTTTCTGTGTGAGGTGACAATGACAGGTTTGTAATCTTGGTGATAAAGTAATGTCAAAGTTACCATATCTGGAAAGACTTGCAAATAAACTGTAGTGGAAGAAGAAATGGCACAACAAAATCAAATGCAAATGCATTTAAGTTTATGCTTTTCTAAAGTTTTACTTACCAATTCTCTCCACTGGCTCGGTCTCAGCACATGGGTCACTGAAGTCTCCTGTACCATTAATGTTAATGCCGGCCACTCTGAAGCAGTACTTCTTGCCTGCTGAAAGTCCGGTTACTACATACTCTGTGGTACGCAGGGTCTTTTCATGGGCCTTCTTCCATTCTTCTGCTCCCACTTCCTTCATCTCTAGAATATAGCCAATCACATCAGCTCCTCCATCCTCTACGGGTCGGGACCAGGCCAGGCTGATGCTGTCAGCGTGTGTGTCACTGATACGAGGAATAGAAGGAGGAGCAGGGGTACCTGAAGGAACAGCATAAAAAGATATAGTAGAGATATCATGATGCATTCACTGATAATTCAATATAAATGGATAAAAATGTGGAAGTTTTTGTTACTGAACAAACTCGACTTACATGTTGGCACTCTGCAGACAACATATAGAGAAACCTCGCTGGGCTCACTTTCTCCAGCCTTGTTGATGGCCGTCACTCTGAACTGGTAGATGTTGCCTTCAGTCAAACCGGACACTTTCAGCGTGGTGTCTAAGTGAGCACCATCCCTGTTCACCTTCACCCAGCGAGCACTCTTTCTCTCACGTCTCTCGACTAAGTAATGGATCAATGGGCTACCTCCATCGCTCTCTGGTTTCAGCCACTCAATGGTGGCAAAGTCCTTTCCTGATGCCAGGATCTCTGGAGCACCAGGAGGAGATGGCACAGCTGCAGGAGAGATGACAGGTGATGCAGAGTTAATTTACAAAGAATCTAGAGTAACTATTGTTGCAAATCAAAATACATCAAAAACCTTTTGATTATATGGAGGCACAAACCTGACAGCTTCTGTATCTCCATTTACTTTTGTTTAGCGTAAGAAAAAAGAAATACTTCTGGGAGAGGAAAATGAACCAGACTTCCCTCTTTCAGTGGTGGGATGCATTAATACCATAAAAATGATTGCACTATCTAGTATCTCAACATTTTTCAGTTATCAGTTCAGCATTCCTCAGTGCTTTCCAACAACTACAGTGGACATTTAAGCCTGCACCCTGTTACAACATAGGCATAGTTGTTTAGGACTCCACTGCACAGCAAAAACATCACACAGCTCCTGAAACTCTCGGGACATTTACTGTCCTTCTTTAAGAAGCTGGGTTTTTAACTTCACACCATCCAGCAAAACTTGAATGGTGCATTTTCAGATGTATTCTGGGTAGACTGGGAGGTGAAGTGTGAATAAAAGTTTGAAAAATACCAAAACTATCACCTTGAATGGTCAGCAAACTCTAATGTAATTCAGTGTTCACAGACTGTATTTTTCCCACTATATGAGATTAAATTACTTCTCGCCTCGTTTGCCAAATGTTTAACAGCATCTGTATCTCACACTTTCTGATGCCAGGGCATTTTCTGACCCACACTGTTCAATCCTGGAAATCTGAAACAGACCTAATGTGGGTGAAGGAATTAGGAAATGTATTACAGATAGTCTTTGTCAAACAAAGAAAATCTGGTTACCGATCACCAGTCTGATTGAAAACTTGAAATGAATGTGTATTGGTACTACCAGTACTTGTGGGTTTCTCTTGTAGTTTTTTGTGTAACATTTAAAAAAGCAGCGCTCAGATTGTACGATGATGTCAGTAACTAACTAGGTATTGTTTCATAAGGATGTGGCTGTTATACTTACTAAAGGTGTTTCTGGCGACCATGGGCTCTGACTGGAGATAGACTCCAGGCCCGTACTTGTTGACTCCCCGCACCCTGAACAGGTACTCTGTGTTTTTCATCAGCCCGGTGATGTTGCAGGTCAGTTCCTTGCATTCGGCATGCATTATTACCCAGTTAAGTCTGTTTGTGTCACGCCTCTCCACAATGTAGTGAGAGACGTCATCACCACCATCTTCAAGAGGAGGCTTCCAGCTCAGAGTGCAGGATTCCTCTGTTATCTTACTGGTCTCAATGCTGCCCTCACAAACTCCAGGTGTGTCTGAAAGAAAGCCAGATGTACGAAAGCTTAGATGCTAGGATGTTCAAAATTAACACGTCCAGTGTAATTTGTGAATGCATTAAAATAAATGGTTAAAAATAAAAAGCCACTCACCAAGCACTTTGACATTGACCTCTGCAGTTTTGGTTCCACTTACGTTCCTGACTGTGAGGATGTATTTTCCAGTGTCATCTCTGTCACAGAATTTGATGATGGCCATGGCTCTAGTCGGGGTATACTGCAAGTGGTACTTTTCACACAAGTCCAGCTCTCTGTTACCCTTGGACCAAGAAGCCTTAGGATCAGGTCTTCCACCCACTGCAGCATCCAGAACCAGGTCTGAACCAGCCCGGACCATCACAGTTTCAGAGAGCAGCTTGCTGTCAAGCTGGGCCTTTGGAGGCTCTGTCAAGTGGTTATGAAGTACAGGGTTTTGAAACTTTGTTTAAACTGAATTGACATGTCTTGAAAATATTTTGGTCTTGGTTTGGTTGTCTTGATGCATGCTCAATCATCCAGGTAAGTAAATCCCCAAAAGTTGATTCTGTTCATCTGGACGTTTTCAGTAGGAGAAACGTTTTGTCTTATAAACAGTACATTTGCATAATGGCTGAAACTAGCACCACTGAGTCAAATGTACTGTT
The DNA here is from genome assembly GCF_018398535.1 of Haplochromis burtoni. NCBI lineage: Eukaryota > Metazoa > Chordata > Actinopteri > Cichliformes > Cichlidae > Haplochromis > Haplochromis burtoni. Next base: position 135,868 of record NW_024582826.1, read on the forward strand.
TATAAGATTGGGGAAACCTGCAGTCAGCTGAGACTGAAGGAGTCACCTGGATGAGTGACAAAATGTGTCTCCCACTGAAAACGTCCAGATGAACAGAATCAACTTTTGGGGACTCGGTTTGATTGCTTACACCGATTTAGCAGAAAACACAAGTTTCATTTTACTGTGAATTTATTTTGTGGCATGTTGATGAAACTGTGTCATGGTCTCAAATCTTACCAAAGTCAGTTTTGCACTGCACAGAGCCGGTGGACTCGGAGGGTCTGCTGAAGACCTGGTTGGCATTCTTGGCAATAACCCTGAACTCGTAGGGCTCTCCCTCTCCCAGCGCAGTAACAGTATAGAAGCTGTCAGTCACGTTGGTGTAGTTACACTTCAGCCAGCGGCCCTCGCCAGTCAACGTGTATGGCTTGCGTTCAATGATGTAGCCCACAATTGGACTGCCACCGTCATACAGTGGAGACGACCACTTCAGGGATACTGTGGTCCTTGTTACGTTGGTGACTTCAGGCTTACCCGGTGGATCTAAACAACAAATCAACAATGTTTGTCAGACATTTTTGTCTAAAAACATATTAATTTAGTAACTCTTCATGGTGTGATACTAAACTCACCAACAGGGTTTTGAGCAACTGCTCCCTTTGAGGCCTCACTAGCTTTGCTCAGTCCAGCACTGTTCATGGCATAAACCCTGAACTGATATTCCAGGCCTTCCACCAGACCTTCCACCTTGTAAGAGCACTCAAAGCAAGGGATCTTGTTCTCCCTCACCCACAGGATATTGTTCCTTTCCTTCTTCTCAATCCAGTAACCAGTCACCTTGCTTCCACCATCATGGTAGGGCTCCTCCCATTGCAGTGTCATTGTATTAGCAGTGACATTAAAGATTATAGGCTTTGTCGGTGGACCTGCAGGTGCTGTGATCAGAAATTAGATATTGCTGTTTTATTCAAATTCAACATAAGAATCTTATGGAATAGGATGGAAATGAATATTATAAATTCATAAGCTCAAAAGTAACATTATAGAGTAACACTTACTATAAGGATGCTCAGCGACAATAGTCTCAGACTCAGTGGACTTGCTGACACCAAATCTGTTTTCTGCAGAGACCCTGAATGTGTACTGCATGTATTTGGTCAGGTTACTGACGTGGAGAGAGGTGCGCTTCACGCTGGAGTTGATGAGCTGCCAGGCTGTTGAGCCAGATTCACGCTTCTCTACGATGTAGTTGGTGATGTCAGTGCCACCATCATCTTCTGGTGGATGCCAGTTAACAACACAGGACTCAGAAGTAATTGATGAGATTTCTATTGGTCCACTTGGAGGACTGGGTCTGCCTGTGACATTAACTTCAATAGTAAACGTTCTGGTTCCTGCCACATTCTCCAGAGTCAGATGGTATTTCCCACCATCTCCTCTCATGGCCTCCTTAACTGAGATACTGGATCTGTCCTTAGTAACTTTGATTGAGACTCTGTCTGTGTTTTTCAGTCTCATTTCCTCCAACTTCCAGGTGGTCTTAGGAGCAGGTCTGCCACTGATTGGAACATCGATGGTGAAAGTGCTTCCAGACCTGCATGTGATGAGCTGGTTGGTGATTTCACTGAGGTCAGCAGCAGGTTCAATGTGAGGCTCTTTGACCAGCACAGGAGCCAGAGTTTCCTTGGGCTTGCTATAACCAGCTTCATTCTTAGCCTTCACACAGAAGTCATATTCATCACCCTTGTTGAGCTTTTCAACAACATAGGTCAGATTTTTGGTGTTGCCAACAACTACCCATTTGTCTGTACCTTTTGGCCTAGCTTCAATGACGTAACACTGAATGCGACTACCGCCATCATGCTCTGGTTTCAGCCAGCCTAGTGACACAGAGTTGTCTGTGGTGTCGAGGATATCCAGTCTCTTTGGAGCTGATGGTGCTGCAGTAGCAATGACAGGCTCAGTCAGCTCAAATGCCTCACCCACACCGTGCTGGTTCTCGGCTGAGACTCTGAAGAAGTATGGCACTCCTTCCAGCAGGTCCTGTATCTTTAGGTAGTGCTGTGTGCATTTGCTACCGGACTGCTGCCAAGTGCGGCGGCTAGCCTCACGCCTCTCAACAATATAGTGATGGATTCTGGCTCCGCCATCATTAAGAGGAGATTTCCACATAAGTGTGACTGAGCCTCTGGTCACCTCCATGAAGGCAACAGCCTCTGGAGGTCCAGGAGTGTCCATGACTTTTACAACAAATGTAGTAGCCTTGCTACCACTGGAATTTTCTAGGTTTACAGTATATTTGCCAGTATCATTTCTAGAGCAGTTTTCAATGCTCAGAGAACTGTAACCATCAGTAGTTGTTACCTCTGACATGACACTGAGCTCTCCTTCCTCCTTCACCCAAGTGGCAGTAGGAATAGGCTTTCCTCTGAAGTGGATGCCCAAGCACACTGAACCTCCCGCTTTGACAATGTGTGTCTGCTTAAAGGCAGCATCAATATCTACCTGTGGCACTGTTAGCCTATCTACTGCCTGAGCAGGCTCTGGAATTTCCTTGTCTTCACCTCTACCCACATGATTGACAGCTGCAACACGGAATTTGTACTCAGCCCCTGTCTGCAGACCTGTCACCACATAATTTGTTTCAGTTACAAGCTCCTCATTTACTCTCTTCCATTCCACCTCTTCTCCCTTCACCATTTCAATTATGTAGCCAAGAATCTCCATGCCTCCATCGTCAGCAGGCTTGGTCCATTCCAAACTGATGGAGGTACTGGTGGAGTCCGAAACACAGACCACTGATGGAGCGCAAGGTATATCTTTTGGCTCAGCGGCTTTGATGGGTAAAGAGATGTTGCTAGGAATTCCAACACCAGCATCATTTACAGCCATAACACGGAACTCGTATTCCATATCCTCTGTCAGGTTGATAACCCTATGTGCACAGTCAGTAATAGGCTTCTTGGTGATCACCTTGTAGAACCGGACAGTCTTCTTTTCACGTTTTTCCAGGATGTAATAATGAATCGGGCTTCCTCCATCAGATTTTGGAGGAGTCCAGGACAAGGTGATGCTCTCTCCTGTAACTTCAGTTGCATCAGGAGTGCCTGGAGCATCAGGAGTGGCTGGGGAAACAATTTTAATAGTGAGTGGAAATGACTAAATAAATGTAATATAGATTTGAAAACTTCCATATGTTGATTTTTAAAACCTTCCAAAATGACAACTTACTGTATTGCATCTGTGCAATGATGGGACTGGATTCCAGAGGTCTGCCAACTCCAAACTTGTTAACAGCAGAGACCCTGAATTGATACTCATTAGTCTTAATGAGCTTGGTTGCGTGGAAGGTGCACTCCTTACATTCATCAGACACCAATGCCCACGAAATCTTGGCTGTCTCACGCTTCTCAATGATGTAATGTGAAATCTCAGAACAACCATCTTTCTCTGGTGGGTTCCAAGACAGACTGCACTTGCCCTCTGAGATGTTACTGAAAGTGATCGGTCCAACAGGCTCGCCAGGTGTATCTGCGTCAAATAGTTGTGAGAAAGTTAAGTTAGAATACAAATGAATAGAATGGTAAATATTGATACTGAAGTATAGGGAGAAAACTTTCAAAAATGCAAACCTTGGACTTGAACAAGGATGTTTTCCTTTTTGGTTCCAGACCCATTGGTAGCTTCCACAGTGTAGCGCCCACAGTGTGAACGATCAGCATCCCTGACAAAGAGGGTGCTGGATCCAGGAACTGTAATAATGTCCATCATCTTTTTTGTAATCTCCACACCTTCTCGGAACCAGACAACTTTGGGAACTGGGCGTCCAGTGATGGTCACCTTTAGCCTGATGCTGTCTCCTGCCTTGACTGTCAAACCTTCAAAGTACTCTGGGCCAAACTCAATGTTTGGAAGAGCTGGTTTGGGAAAAAAGGCATTAGTTTACAGCGGGCAGCTTTAGTAAGCTATGTAGAGGTAATTCTTGGAAAAATGAGCTGAGGAAAACATGGGTAGCAACCAAGGGAAACAAAAGCATTGGACTTCAACTATACTATTTACCCTTTAAACTCTGATTTAATGCTTCCCCAATATCTACACTGTCCAAGCTCTTTCCTGCTATTACTCACCATTTTCACTTCTGACAGCAATCATGCCAGAAGAGTTGGATGGAGGACTGACAACACCCATGGCATTTCTGGCAATGACCCTAAACTCATAGCGTTCATTTGTTGCCAATCCAGTGACGGTATACTGACAGTCGTGCACATCAGTCAAGTTGGCCTTGAACCAGCGTCCATGTCCTTGGCGTTTCTCGATATTGTATCCAACAATCTTGCTACCGCCATCACGTTTGGGTGCATCCCATTTCAGTGACACTGAGTCACTAGTCACATCAGTGTAATCAGGCTGGCCAGGAGGATCTGAAATGCATAATGCACCTTTTAACTCTTTGCCACAGTGTTTTTATTCCAACAACATTTTTCTCAGATTTTATACATAACATGCAAAATTTCCAGCATGTTGTATTTTTCAAGTGTAACAAAGGGATTTATGTCATGGTCTGAATTAATACTCACCAACTGGACTGACGGCCATGATTGGTTTGCTCTCATCACTCATTCGGCTGAACCCAGCATCATTCTGTGCATAGACTCTAAAGGAGTATTCAAGGCCTTCAATGAGCTCCAAAATCCTGTGATCTGTTTCTTTGATCAACATAGTGTTCACCTTTTGCCACATAATGCTATTCTTCTCCTTCTTCTCCACATGATAGCCCTGAATAGGGGTGCCACCATCATAGATAGGTTTCTCCCATTGAATGGTCATACCATCGTTGGTAACATTGTATACAATTGGCTTGCCTGGTGGGCCTGGTGGTCTGAATTGGTGCTTGGCAATAACCATTTGCGAAAGCAGAGGCTCGCTGACACCATACCTGTTTTCAGCACACACTCTAAACTGGTATTGGACACCTTTGATAAGGTTGGAGACTTTGAATTGAGTATCCTGTACACTGGAGGAGGCCATCTTCCAGTCATTTTGGGAGGTATCACGTTTCTCCACGGTGTAGCAAGTTATGTCTCCACCACCATAGTCATTTGGTTCATCCCATGAGATCATAATGCTTTCTGCTCTCACTTCGTCCAGTCGGATAGGTCCAACAGGCTTTGATGGTGGTCCCAGTGTGATGACATGGATGTGGAAGGATTTCCTGTTCACTTTGTTGTCAAGGGTTAAGGTGTATTTGCCCTCATTCTCCTTCTTCACATTCTTAATCATTAGGGTGGCTTTGTTTTCTGTTGTCTTGAAGCGTACTTGATCACTCTCTTTAAGCGGCAGGCTGTCCTTCATCCAAAGAACAGAAGGCCTGGGTTTGCCTTTGTATGGCAGTTCAATGTGCACATTGTGACCCAGGCGAATGCTGATGCTACCATGTGGATATTCTGTAAGGTCTGCCTCTGGTGTAATAATGTAGTCAATGACCTTGATAGGTCCAATTTCAACAAAATCTCCATGTCCTTTCTCATTCCTGGCAGCAACTCTAAAGAACATATTCGAGTGCTCCTTCAGTTTCTTTACCTCAAACTCACACTGTCTGCTTGTTCCTCCTAATGACCAATCTTCATTCTTGACCTTCTTCTCAATAATGTAGTCAGAGATTATACTACCACCATCGTAATCTGGCTTAAGCCACTGGAGAGTGATGGAGGTCTTTGATGAATCTTTCATTGAAACCTCCTTGACTGGGCCTGGAGTTTCTGTAGCCTTAACAGGTTCATGTGTTTCACATGGATCACCGATACCATTCTCATTCTCTGCTAAGACACGGAAGAAGAAGGATGTCTTTTCAGAAAGATCTTCAATGGTGTATGTTGTGTCTGTGCATTTGTTTGTCACCATAGAGTATGATCTCTTGGATGAGTCTCTCTTCTCCACAACATAGTTAGTAATCTCTGCACCGCCATCAAGAAGTGGGGCCTCCCAGCAGAGAGTCACCTTTCCACGGGTCACCTCCTTCAGGACCAGGTTCCTGCACTGAGCTGGGGTGTCTTGGACTTTGACAGACAGAGTCACTGTCTTGGGCTCACCCACACCATTCTCTATCTTTACTGTATATTTTCCAGTATCAAGCTTGGTCACCTCACGCATAACAAGGACTGTGCTTGTGTCTGAATGGTGGAATTCATATTTGGGATCGTGGTCAATGCATTCTTCTCCCTTGCTCCAAGAGGCAGTGGGCGCAGGTCTGCCCTTCAATGGAACAGACAGCTCAACATCCTTGCCGGCCTTCACAATGTAGTGAGTTCTCATGGCAACATCAGAGTCAATCTGGGCCTCCTCTGGGAAGGGAGTATATAGAAGGTCATACAAGGGAAACTATATGTGGGCAACATGAATACAAAACAAGAAACACATGCTGTACACTGAACACACGATTTATTTTATTTTCAATAAGTAATGAATTTACCCAGGATGTCCTTAGCCTGCACTGGTTCAGTCATCTCCAGAGGCTCTCCGCGACCAGCACAATTGACAGCAGAGACTCTGAAGAAGTAGTTGACATTTGGTTTTAAATTGTGGACAACATATTCTGTTGTTTTGACCTCTCCTTTGGAGGTAATCATAGCCCATTCTTTTTCTCCCTCCACAAGCTTTTCCACCATGTAACTTGTGACCTCACTTCCTCCATCCCATTCTGGCTTGGACCAGCCCAAAGTGATGGAAGTCTTGGTAGAGTCCACCACCTTTAACTTGCAAGGCTCATCTGGTGGATCTGTAAGTACCATGTATTTGTTAAGTGGAGTGTAGATTAGTAATCATTAATTTTGTGGTAAATCTGTGAATCTAAGTGTACTTACCAACTGGGTCAGCAGCCTTATAATAGTCTGATGCATCAGAAAACGGTCCCTCTCCGGCCTTGTTAATGGCACACACACGATACTGGTATTCATTTCCTTCTGTTAAGTGATAAACTGTCTGTTTGGTGTCAGTGACAGGCTCTTTATAAACTCTGATCCAGCGCAAGCTCTTCTTGTCTCGTCTCTCCAGGTAGTAGCCTGTCACTGCACTGCCTCCATCCACACCTGGTTTGCCCCATTCCACCACCATAGTGGACTTTGTAATGGTGGTCACCTCAGGGGTATGAGGCTGCCCAGGAGTTACTTTAAGAACAGACAATAGGTATGTTAAGATCACATAACAGTGAAGTTAATGACAAAAAAGCCTGATAAAAATAAAATGTGTTAAAAAGAAGAAGAAACACACAGGATAGCTGCTGTGGATTCCATGCCACTCTAGTGAAACCTACCAAAGGCATTCTTAGCGATGACAGACTCTGACTCCAGTGGTTCTCCAACTCCATACTTGTTAACACCCATTACACGGAATACATACTCATTTCCACGGACCAGCTTGCCAACAGCAATGTACGTCTGTTCACACCTTTCAGAAACTGTTGACCACACCACTCTACTGGTTTCACGTCTTTCAACAATGTAGTGGGTGACTTTGGAGCCTCCCTGGTCACACTCAGGCACAGGTTCCCAGCTGAACATAATTCTTTCTGCTGTGATGGAGTTGAAGTTAATAATGCCAGCTGGGGGTCCAGGTTTGTCTAAGGAAAGATAAAAAATTAAAATAACATGGATGGATGAGATGATGGAGGCTTTATAGTCTGGATTTAAACTGGTTAGGAATTCAGATGTAAGGAAATGTGAGAATCAATAACTTATAAATACCTAGGATTTCAGTTCTGATGGTTGCAGATGCTGACCCCAGAACATTCTTAATCTTGATCTCATATGAACCTGTGTCATTGCGAGTTGCATCCTTGATCAGAACAGCAGAAGAGTCCGTTGTGCTTTCAGCAGACACAGTGGAGGTTGTTACTAGCTCCTTTCCATTCTTGAGCCACTCAATCGTTGGTAGAGGCTTGGCAATAATTCCTACTCTGAGCTTAACTGTAGCTCCAGCTTTGTACTGAACTACATCCAGATACTCTGGAGGAAGGTCTATAGCTGGGGCACCTGTGACGAGAAACATTTATACAAGTGTATAAATAAAATTATTACAAGTAATTAATAAATGTCCATATAATTTTGGATTATATGCTCACCACATGCATCAACACAAGTCACTGGTCCAGCAATGAGAGATGGATTGCTGACAGACCCAACTGCATTCTTAGCATAAACTCTGAACTCATAAGACTCATCCTGGGTCAGTCCAGATACAGTGAAACCCATCTCAATGATGTTTGTAAAGTTGGCCTTCACCCATCTGCCGCTGGGTGCCTCCCTCCTTTCTACACTGTAACCAGTAATCTTACTGCCACCATCATATGGAGGCCTCTGCCAGGCCAGACTGACCGAGTTCTTCGTGACTTCGGTGACATGAACATTTGCCGGGGGCTCTGTGTTATTAAAGTGAGAAAGATCCAAGTTTAATAAAGTAACTGCAATGATTTTCAGTTGTAAGCTCATATAATTAAGGCATAAAACTGCAAAAATTAAATACTTAAAATACTCACCACAGGCATCAATAGCAAGCACTTCTTCTGATGTTTTGCTCATTTTTCCAATACCAGCAGAATTTTCAGCTGCCACCTTGAATTCATAGATAAGACCAGGGCAGATGTTTGTGACACGCCACTGGTCTCCTGGGATTGGGGTCTTATTGATTTTCTGCCAAAGGATGCTGGTCCTCTCTTTCATCTGGAGATGGTATCCAACTACAGGGTTTCCACCATCATTGACTGGCTCATTCCAGCAGACTGTGAGACTCTCTCTAGATACATAGCTAACCCAAGGTGTGGATGGAGGTCCAGGCACAGCTGTTACAGAACACACTCTTGTTAGAATACATTAACAAAGATGCCTTGTTCATAAAACAGAAGAATTGGAATTGAAGATACAGGATAAAGTGGCTTACTGTATGGAAGCTTTATCATGACCGGCTTGCTGTCAATATGATCACTGATACCATAACGATTCTCAGCCTTAATTCTGAACTGGTACTCCTCTCCTTTAGTCAGCTTAGTCACCTTGATCTCACTTCTGGCAATGGTAGTCGACACCTCTACCCAGGCAGGAGTGCTGGTTTCACGTTTAAGAACAACATAATTCGTAACAGGACTGCCACCATCGTACTCTGGAGGAGTCCATTTCAGACACACTGTGGTCTCTCCAACTTCTCCAATCTGAACTGGACCAACAGGAGGTCCAGGTCTGTCCAGCACAACGAAGATAATGAAAATCTTGGTAGTACCTCCTGCATTTGAGGCTGTGATTTCATATTTGCCAGCATCCACTGAAACACTTTCATTTAGGGTGATGATTAAACTATCTGGAGTTACTTCTGTCAGCAGCCTCTTGGATCCCTTAATGACAATATTGTTCTTGGAAACAGTGACCTTTGGCATGGGCCTGCCAGTTAATGGAATCTCAAAGGTCAGATTGGATCCTGCTCTTACATAAACTGTATTCTTGGGGTAGTTCTTTAGGTCAAACTCTGGAGCCTCTGTTGGAAAAGAAAAATAATAACACAGGACTGTGGTAAGACATGGCAGCTTAGTAAAACAATAATAATGTTTATTATTTCGGAAATACCATAGCTTTTAAAAACTTGCCCATTTATATAAATTAGGATTATTATAATTATTATAATTAGGATTAATTATACATAGACATAGCATGTCAGAAATGTACATTATGTAATATGTGTAATCTGAAAAGTTTAAAGTAAAGACAGCAACAATACCGTGTATTTCCTTGACAATAACTGGAACGATCATCTCCTTGGGTTCACTAAGTCCAGCATGGTTCTCAGCACGGACTCTGAAAAAGTACTCAGCACCTTCCCTAAGGCTCTTGATTGTGTGAGTCAAGGTCCTCACAGTGGCACATTTCACCCATTTGGTCTGTCCTTTCTCCAGGGCATCAATAAGATAACCAGTGACTCTGCTTCCGCCATCATATTCTGGTCTGGTCCAGGCAATAGTAACACTGTCCTTGGTAACATTTGCAACTCCAAGTTTCATAGGTGGACTTGGTACCTCTATAACAGACAGCAGGACAATTTTATTAAGTCCATAATATTGATTTATGATGTTTTTAAAGAAAAAACCTTTACAAATATAAGCACTCAGTGCATATGTTACCTGTGATCTTTGTCCCAGCTTTAGCGTCCTGAGGGACACCCACTCCATACTCATTTTCTCCAATAACTCTGAAATAATAGATAGCTCCCTCCTGTAGGTCTTCCACCTTGTAAGTCAGAGTGTGGCAGTTGCCAGTCACAGACACCCAGGCTTTCTTACTGGCCTCACGTTTTTCAACATGGTAGGCCTTTACTGCATCACCACCATCATTCTCTGGAGGATCCCAAGTGAGGGTTGCAGAATCCCTGGTCACTGAAGATACTTTAACATTCACTGGGGGTCCTGGAGAGTCAAGTACTTTGACAACCACAGGCAATGTTGCTTTTCCTAGTGGTGATTCAATTGTGACAGTGTATTCTCCAGAGTCATTTCTAGTTGACTTCTCAATAGTCAATGAAGTGCTGGATTCTGTTGATTCAATGGTTCCTCTGACTTTCAGATCAACACCCTCCTTAGCCCATGTCACTGATGGCAAAGGGTTTCCCTTGAATGGCACATTAAGAGTAAATGCTGTACCATGCTTAACAGAGAGCACTTTCCGCATCTCAATGTCAACATCAAATGATGGTTCTGCAGTTCTGTCCTTTGCGGCAGATGGATTTGAATATGGACTACGCACACTGCTGCCAACTTTATTGATTGCTTTAACACAGAATTCATATTCTGCATCTGTCTTCAATCCAGTGATGGTGAATTCTAAGCTCTTTGTAAGAGGGATGGCCTCAACCCATCTTGCTAGTTCTTCAGGTGACTCAAGTACCTCCTCTTCCTCCTCATATTCTTCTTCTTCCTCTTCCTCTGGTTTCTGGATGTAGTCTCTGTATTCTACACTGTATCCAAGGATAGGAGCACCACCATCATCTGTTGGTGGTTTCCAGACAATAGACACGCTGTCTTTGGTTGAATTCACAATCTTTGGCTTGGTTGGACGAGAAGGAACGACCAGAGGATCTACTGCTCTGAATGTTGCAGATGGTTCACTCGGTGGACTCAAACCAGCTGCATTTTCAGCATAAACTCGGAAGTCATATTCACAACCCTTGCGGAGTTTAGTTACTACTGTGGTAAATTCAGGAACTGGATCTCTGTTCACACGGACCCAACGCATGCTTGTTTTCTCACGCCGCTCAATCACATATCCAGTAATGGGACTGCCTCCATCATTGGCTGGCTTGCACCAGGTGAGGGTCATTGAGTCTCCAGTTATAGTAGTGACATCAACACTAGCTGGAGCAGTGGCAAAGGTGTATGGATTTGTAACCTTTATAACATCACTCTCCAGAGCTTCACCAACACCATGCTTGTTAATAGCAAGAACCCTAAAGATATAGTCATTGTCCTTGAGCAGACCTGTGACTTTAAAGAATGTTTTTGTGACATCTGCCTTCACCAGTGTCCATGACAGCCGACTGGTCTCACGTTTTTCAACAACATAATGAGTGATGTCTGCACCACCAGATTCCTGAGGTGGACCCCAAGACAGAGTGCACTCTGCTGCTGTGATACCTGTAATCTGAAGTGGTCCTGCTGAGGGTCCTGGCCTATCTAGAATCACACAGTTTATTGGCATGGTAACTGTTCCACCAATATTTTGTAAAGTCAGGGCATACTGTCCAGAATCTCTTCTGATACAATCCTTCATAGTGAGACACGTGCTGGTGTCTGTTGAAACAATTTGAATTCTAGCTCTTAGCTCGATTTCTTTGCCATTCTTGGTCCATGAAATGACAGGAGCAGGACGTCCCGCAAGATCCGCATTAATCTTTAGAGTTTCCCCGGCTTTCACAAACACGGTCTCTCTGAATTTCACATCAATCATGATGCGTGGTGGCTCCACATCATCTTTAATAGTGATGGGACCAGTATTGTCTGATGGTATACTAAACAGTCCAGCTGCATTCTTTGCAATGACACGGAAATCATACTGGCTGTTCTCTGTAAGGCCTGTCACATCATAATGGGTCTCAGGTACATTGGTGAAGTTGCACCTTGTCCATCGTCCTTCTGGAAGGTCTCTGCGTTCAATTGTGTAACCAGAAACCTTTGCTCCTCCATCATATTCTGGTTTTTCCCAAGATAACGAGACTGATGTTCTGGTGATTGCAATGATAATGGGTTTACCTGGAGGGTCACATGGATCTCTTGCTGCTATGGCTTCACAAGCCTTGCTACATTTACCAATACCAGCAATATTTTCAGCATATACACGGTATTCATACATCATGCCCTCTTCAATTCCAGTGACTTTGTACTCTGTATCTTTAATCATTCCTCTGTTCATCTTTGTCCAAAGAATGCTAGAACGCTCCTTCCTCTCCAGGTGGTAGCCCAGAACAGGACTACCACCATCACTAACTGGCTCATTCCAAGTCACCAGCATATAAGACTTGGTGGCCAGTTTCACTATGGGTGTAGAAGGAGGTCCGGGCTGTTTAAAATTGTACTGAGCAGTGATTCCAGGTGAATCCAGATAACTACTCTTTCCATAGCGGTTAACAGCATAAATACGAAACTGATACTCTGCTCCATGTGTAAGGCGGCCAGCTTTGAAAGCTGTTCTAGCAACATTACTTGCTATCATCTGCCATTCCTGTGTGTTTGTGTCTCTCTTCTCCACAATGTAGTTGCTGATGGAGCAGCCACCATCATATTCTGGTGGGGACCAGGAAAGGGAGATGCTGTCTGAAGTCACTGCATCCACCTTAATTCCTTTAGGTGGACCTGGCTTATCAAGGACAATGACTCCAATATCTGTTGTAACAGTTCCTGCTGTGTTTGCCAAAGTCATTTCATACTTCCCAACATGTTCCTTCTTAGCCTCTTTGATAATGATTTTGGATGAGGCTGCAGTGTTTAAGATAGAAACTGATGTGGTTTGCTTCAAAGGAAGGCCATCCTTCTTCCAGGACACAGCGGGCTTTGGTCTGCCTCTTATTGGAACCTCAAAAGTGAGGTCACCTCCAGCCTTCACAGTGTATGTGGTAAACAGCAAGTTGATAGATGGTTCAATAGCAACATCCTTTGCAACCACAGGTAAGCCAAGATCCTTTGGCTCACTCTTCCCCTTCTCATTGATTGCAACAACTCTGAATAAATAAGCTTCATTTGGAGTTAAATTAGGAATAGTTGCTTCCGGTACCTTAACTGTACATGCTGTGCCCCATTTATCCCCACTCTTAGGCTTAAATTCTACATTGTAGCACATTACTTTGCATCCACCATCATGAGCAGGTTTCTCCCAAGCCAGTGACACACTAGTCTTGGTCAAATCTACAAGGGTAACCTTGCTTGGTGGCAAAGGTACCTCAGCTACCTTTACTTCTTTGGTTTCGACCATCTGGCCTTGGCCATATTCATTAACAGCACAGATTCTGAAGTAGAAAATTCCACCTTCTGGCAGGTCTTCTACCTTAAATGAGTTTGCTGTACAGTTGCTGGTGACAGCAGCATAGGCCTTCCTAACAGACTCTCTCTTCTCTATGATGTAGTTTGTGATTTTAGAGCCACCATCAGTAAGTGGAGTATCCCAGGCAAGAGTCACTGAATCCTTCTTTAGCTCCTTCACGGTAAAGTTTTGTGGTGCACTTGGTGTATCCAAAATTCTGACTGCAACAATTGCAGATTTTTTGCCACTACTGTTTTCTAGTGTTAGTGAGTATTTGCCACTGTCAAAGCGATTAACATTGTCAATGACAAGCATGGTGAATGAACTAGTAGTATCAATTACAGCACGCTCTGTAAGGGTACTGTCAACTTTCTCCCATTTTACAGCAGGCTCAGGTCTTCCTCTGATGGTGACAAAGAGGCGTAGAGTCCCACCAGCACGGACAGATAGAACCTTTCTGAGTTCAGCATCAAGTTCTATCTCTGGTGCTTCTGCCCTGTCAGAAGTAACCACTGTGCCATGGACATTAGCAGCCTCCCCAACTCCTTCTGAATTTATTGCATAGACACGGAACTGGTACTCTCCACCCTCCTTCAAGTCTGTTATAGTTAATTTGGTGGCTTGAATGCCACTGGGTGGAGTGAACATTGTCCATTCTTTTTCAACTGGTGCTTCTACTGCTGGTGCTATCTCTGCCTCCTCTGTTGACTCAGGTACCGGTGTATACTCCCTCATTTCAACAATATATCCCTTGATATAAGCACCGCCATCAAAGTCAGGTTTGCCCCAAGACAGAGAGACAGAGGACTTTGTGTAGTCTGTTACTTTAGGATGGTGCGGAGGCCCAGGTGGTCTTATGGCATCACATGCCCTGTAGAACAGGGACAGCTCACTGAAATCTCCCATTCCAACCTCATTCTCAGCAGCAACACGGAACTCATAGAAGTGATCTGTGCTCAGACCTGTGACTTTAAACTGAGCGTCTCTAAGCTTTTGTCTGTTGCATTTTGTCCACCGTACACTGTCTTTGTCACGTTTTTCAAGATGGTAGCCTTCAATTTCAGCTCCACCAGTCTGTTCAGGAGCTGTCCACGACAAAACTATAGAGTCCTTTGTGATCAGACTGGCTTCTGGAGTTCCAGGAGCGCTAGGAGGCTTGTAAGGATTGCGTGCAATGATGGGTTCACTTTCCAGATAGTCACCAATGCCATATTTGTTCACTGCTCTGACTCTGAAAATGTATTCATCTCCAGGAAGCAAATTTGTTACTTTATGGTACAGACCCTTGATGTCTGATGCAGCCACGGTCCAGGACAACCTGCTAGTCTCTCTCTTCTCCAGCACATAGTGAGTGATACTGGCTCCGCCATCTAGAGCTGGCTCAGACCAGGCAAGAATGCACCTGTCGGCCATGACTCCAGTAATCTTCATGGGTCCAGTGGGTGGACCTGGTTTATCAAGGACTTTAACTGTGATAGGGAACACTTTTGTACCACCCAGATTTTTGAGGATGAGGTCATAGTGGCCACTATCAAGCTTGGTTACATCCTTAATCGTCATTGCTGCACGTTTCTGTGTAGTTTTCACTTCGATGCGCAAGGCTTTGTCCATTTCCTTGCCCTCTTTCAGCCAGAGCACCTCAGGAATTGGTTTTCCATAGATGTCTGCATCCAGAAGCAGATTTTCTCCAGCATTTACAACAATAACATCTTTGTATTTAGGATCCATTGAGGCCCTTGGTGGTTCAATTTCATCAGTAGCAGTAATAGGTCCAGAGCTGTCAGATGGCTCGCTAAAGATGCCAGCTGCATTTCTTGCAATAACTCTAAATTCATATTGCTCATTTTCTGTTAGACCAGTGACAGTGTACTCAGTCTCAACTATATTGGTAAAGTTAGCTCTTACCCAGCGTCCATCAGGAGAGGCGAGGTCTTTCCTTTCCACAATATATCCATTCACTTTGCTACCACCATCATACTGAGGCTTAGTCCACTGAATCCTGATCTGGTTCTTAGAAATAGATACAGCTTCTGGGGTACCAGGAGGATCACATGGGTCGCGAGCAACAAAGGACTCGGATACTTTACTGCATCGGCCAATGCCAACAATATTTTCAGCATAAACTCTAAATTCATATCCAATACCCTCCTCAAGGTTAACGATCTTGAATTGTGTGTCTGTAATGAGAGTCTTGTTCAGTTTGCTCCATAGAATGCTGCTTCTTTCCTTGCTTTCCAAATGGTAGCCAATAACTGCACTTCCACCATCATTGACTGGCTCATTCCATTCAATGATCATCATTTCTTTAGTTGCATATTTCACATGTGGTGTTCCTGGAGGACCCGGTGGTTTGAATGGATATTGCACCACAATGGCCTTGGAATCCAGAGGCGCACCCTTTCCATATCTATTTTCAGCTATGATTCTGAACTGATATTCTGAACCTGTCTTCAGCTTGCTGACCTTAAAAGCTGTTCTAGCTAGCTGAGTGGTGACTGTTTGCCATGTTGTACTGGTTGTGTCTCTCTTTTCTACTATGTAATTCTTTACTTGGCATCCACCGGTGTACTCTGGGGGGTCCCAGGAGAGGTGGACAAAGGTGTTGCTCACTTCAACAATCTTGACTGGCCCTTTTGGTGGACCAGGCTTGTCGAGGATAATGACAGATACATCCTCTGTGGTTGTTCCAGTGGTGTTGGCTGCTGTAATTGTGTATTTGCCAAAGTCCTCCTTGCATGCCTCAGTAATTTCTATTCCCGTTGTTGTTTTAGTGGATATTATATTCATTCTTGATGTCACCTTCAAAGGCTGACCATCCTTGGCCCAGGTGACTTTAGGTTTTGGCTTGCCAAGAACAGGAAAATCTAACTTTAGATCCTTCCCAGCTAATACACTGTAAGTGTTGAATGGAATTTTGATGCTGGGCTCCATGGTCATGTCAGTGGCAATCACAGGTGCAGCAAGTGCTTTTGGCTCACTCTTTCCCTTTTCATTGTAAGCAATGATGCGGAATAGGTATTCTGTTCCAGCTGTAAGGCCTGTGACAGTACCTTCACATGTTTTTGTATTTGTTGCAACTCCCCACTTATCTGTACCCTTAGGTTGCATCTCAATTAGATAGCCAGCAATTCTGCTCCCTCCATCCTGCTCAGGTTTCTCCCAGGCCAGTGAGACACTGGATTTAGTGACATCATTGAGGAAGATCTTTCCAACAGGCAGTGGTACTTCAGAGGCCTTGGAGGCAGTCTTTGTTTCCACACCCGGCCCAATTCCATATTCATTCTCAGCCATGACTCTAAAGTAGTACATAGCACCTTCAATCAAGTTCTCAACTTTGAATGTTGTTTTGGTGCATTTTATGGACACATTTGCATATGCCTTTCTTATTGATTCACGTTTGTCAATGACATAGTTCTTGATTTTGGCACCTCCATCAATCAATGGAGCATCCCAAGCAAGAGTGACAGAGTCCTTTCTGATTTCTTTAACAACAAGGTTCTGTGGGGCCCCAGGGGCATCCAGAATTTTAACTGAAACAACCTCAGACACAGTGCCACTGCTGTTAGTCAGTGTGAGGGTGTATTTTCCTGAGTCACTTCTGTCACATGAGTCAATAGACAACTGTGTGAAATTATGAGCTTTCTCGACCACTGGTTTTTCAGTCAGGTTTCCGTCATCCTTAGTCCACTTTATCTCAGGTGTTGGTCTGCCCTTAAATGGAATATTGATTCTAACAGAGCCGCCTGCTTTCAGTACAATGCCCTTCCTCAGCTCAGAGTCAAGGTGGATCTCAGGTGGTTCGACCCTTTCTTCAGGCTTAGCTGTTCCAGACAGAACTGCCGGCTCGCCAACTCCCAATTTGTTCAGAGCACACACTTGAATCTTGTACTCCTGACCCTCAGTAAGCTTTGTAATTTCATATTTGTTGACACGCAGGCCAGTTGGAGGAGTGACCATGGTCCATTCTTCCTCTTCAGCCTTGCAGACTTCAACAATATATCCTTGAATGACACTGCCACCATCAGACAGAGGTTTACCCCATGACACAGTAATAGAAGTCTTTGTTGAGTCAATCACATGCACATATCCTGGGGCTCCAGGTTTGTACTTGGGATCACAGGCCTTGTAGTATGAACTTGCAAGGCTTGGCTCTCCCACTCCAACTATGTTCTCAGCAGCCACTCTGAATTCATACTCATGGCCTGTGGTCAGGCCTGTAACTCTAAATGAGAGATCAGTGACCTTCAGTCTGTTGCATCTGGTCCATTTGATCCCGGTTCTATCCTTTTTCTCAATTATGTAATTTGTAATTTCACTGCCACCATCAGTCTCAGGGGCAGACCAAGAGATGGTCATACCATCATGGGCAATGTTAGATACATCCTCAATGTGAGGTGGACCAGGGAGAACAAATGGAGTTTTCATTATTACTGCACCAGACTCCAGTGGCTCACTTACACCATGACTATTAACTGCCATTACACGGAACATATACTCGTCACCTTCCAGTAATTTGGTAACTTTGTAGCATGTGGTGCCACAGTTGCTAGAAACAACAGTCCAAGCTAGACGACTTGTCTCCCTTCTTTCAATGATGTAATGTGTAATAGGACTACCTCCATCATGTAGAGGGGGGTGCCATACAAGTGTGCATCTATCTTCAGCGACTCCAGTGACATGGAGTGGTCCTTCACATGGGCTAGGTTTATCCAGTACCAAAACCTTAAATGGAACAGTCTCACTACCGGCTTCATTTTTCAGCTGGAGTGTATAAGTTCCACCATCAACTCTAATGGAGTCTTTAATGACAATCATTGCATGGTTTTCTGTGTTTCTGATCTCTAGTCGAAGTGTGTTTTCAACTGGTTTGTCATCTTTGAACCACTGGATTGTTGGCAGCGGCTTGCCACGTACATCAGCATCTAGCTTGAATGTCTCTCCAGCATTGACAATAATGGTCTTGGTGAATGCAGGATCAATGGAGAATTTGGGTGCCTCCACAGCATCACTTGCAGTTATAGGTCCACTGTTATATGATGGTTTGCTGACAGTGCCAACAGCATTTTTAGCAATGACTCTAAAGTCATACTGTGCATTTTCAGTCAGACCAGTCACTGTAAACTGGGTCTCAATCACATTAGTAAAATTTGCCTTTACCCACCTGCCCTCGGGCAGATCACGCTTTTCCACAATATAGCCAGTGATATTGCTTCCACCATCATATTCTGGTTTAGTCCACTGAATGACAATGGTGTCTTTGGTCACATGGATGGCCTCTGGTATTCCAGGAGGATCACATGGATCACGGGCAACACATCCCTCTGAGACTTTGCTGCTCCTTCCAATTCCAACAATATTTTCAGCATAAACCCTGTATTCATATTCAACACCCTCCTCCAAGGGATAACTCTTGAAACTTGTCTCGTGGATGAGAGTCTTGTTGATCTTGACCCAGAGAATACTATTCCTCTCTTTCCTTTCAAGATGGTAGCCAAGAACAGGACTGCCTCCATCTGTGACAGGTTCATGCCACTCAACAATTTGGTGGTCCCTAGAGAGAGAAGAGATGAAAGGAGTGCCTGGAGGGCCTGGCTCTCTGTATGGGTACTGAGCAACTACAGCAGATGAATCCAGACCATGGCTTTTACCATAACGGTTCTGGGCAATGATCCTGAACTGGTACTCAGCTCCAGTCTTTAGTCTAGGTACTTTTATGGTGGTTCTGGCCCAGTTGATACTAACATTCTCCCATGTTGTAGTAGTTGTATCTCTTTTCTGTACAACGTAGTTTGAAATTTGGCATCCACCATTGTGTTTTGGTGGGTCCCATGATATAGTGACACTCTGTGTTGTGATTTCATCAAATCTCACAGGGCCACATGGAGGGCCAGGTTTGTCAAGTACAATGACTTCAATTGTTGTGTCCTTCTTTCCAGCTGAGTTGGCAACATTTATGCTGTACATACCACCATCATCGCCTGCTGCCTCTTTTATGCTTAGTGTTGTATGTGTTGGTGTATTGACAATATGGACTCTTGTAGTAAACTTCAACGGAGCGCCATCTTTAGTCCATGTGATGGTAGGTTTAGGACGTCCAAAGATAGGAATGTCAATGTTAATGTCTTTGCCCACATGAACACTGTAGCTGCTGAATTCTGGACGGACATCTGGCTCAAAGACCAAGTTTTTGGTCATCACTGGCCCGGAAAGGACTTTGGGATCACTCTTCCCTTTATCATTGACAGCTGTAATTCTGAAAAGATACTCCTCTCCTGGGTTCAAATTGGAGACTGTTGCTTCCATTGTCTTAAAAGTGTTTACAGCAGACCATTTCTCTTGACCCTTCAGCTGCACCTCAAGCAAGTACTGCATGATCCTGCTACCACCATCATACTCTGGCCTCTCCCAGGCCAGAGAGATGCTTGTTTTTGTCTGATCTGTAACAATTAAACTCTTTGGAGCCTGGGGCACTTCTGAGACCTTAAGAGGATCAACAGTTGCTGCAGGCAGACCAACACCATAAGCATTCTCTGCAAGTACACGGAAGTAGTAACTGCAGCCCTCCTGGAGTGGTTCGATCTGCCATGAAAGAGCATGACAATTTGTGACAACAGCTGCAAATGTTTTGCGTGTGCTTTCTCTTTTTTCAACAATGTAGTTTTTGATCTTGGATCCACCATCCAACAGAGGTGGTTCCCATTCCAATGTTACTGACTGGTTTGTAATTTCTTTCACTTTAAGATTAACAGGAGCACTAGGTGTGTCAAGGACACGGACAACAACCAATGCAGATTTGGTTCCACTGGAATTCTCTGCAGAGACTGTGTATTTTCCACTGTCATTTCTGCTCATTTTATCAATCACAAGCAATGTATAACTGCTGGTTATCTCAACCTGAGCACTCTCTTTAAGGGGAGCTTCATCTTTGTCCCACTTTATAGTAGGTGTGGGCCTGCCTTTGATAGGAATGAAGAGTCTTAGAGACGCACCAGCTTTAATGGTAACAATTTTTCTTAGTTCTGGGTCAATGTCAAGGTCTGGCTCATCTGCTCTGTCCATAGCAACAACAATTCCAGCAACATCAGCATGCTCACCAACTCCTACTTTGTTGATTGCACATACTCTAAACTTGTATGCCTGGTTTTCTTTCAGATTTGCAACTTCAAACTTAGTCTTCTTAACACCTGTAGCTGGTGTGCACATTATCCATTCTTCAACAACTGTGTCTGTGGCAGCTCCTTCAGCAGCAGGTGCTTCAGCAGTAGTAGTGCAGCACTCAACAATGTATCCCTGAATCTCACAGCCTCCATCAGAAATGGGTTTTCCCCATGACAGGAATACTGATGTTCTTGTAGTGTCTGTAACTCTTGGGTTATGTGGTGGGCCAGGCCTAAAGATAGGATCAAGAGCTTTGTAGAAAACAGTTGGGGAGCTTGGCTCACCAACACCAACAGAATTCTCAGCTGCAACTCTGAATTCATAATTGTGGCTTTCCAAAAGTCCTTTGACCTTAAAACTCAAATCAGTGACTGTTTGCCTATTGCACCTAGTCCATCTTACGCCTTCTTTGTCATGCTTCTCAATTATGTATCCAGTTACAGGACTGCCACCATCTTCAGAAGGAGCCTCCCAGGTAAGCACCATTGAATCCTTTTTAATATTTGAAACTTCTAAGTTCTTGGGCGATCCAGGTAGCATGTATGGATCCTTGATTATGACAGCAGGAGATTCAAGTGGTGCGCCTACTCCAAATTGGTTGACAGCACGGACTCTGAAGATGTACTCATTTCCCTCCAGGAGCTTAGTAACTTTTAGACAAATGTTCTCCACTTTTTGTTCAACTACAGTCCAGATTAGTCTGCTTGTCTCTCTTCTCTCCACAATGTAGTGACAGATCTTGCTGCCACCATCCTGCAATGGTGGTTTCCATGCAAGGCAGCATCTGTCTTTGGTTATTCCTGTGACAACAAGAGGCCCTTGTGGTTCTCCAGGTTTATCTAGAACAACAACATTGACCTGTACAGTCTTTTCTCCTCCAGGATTTTTCAGTAGCAAAATGTATTGCCCTCCATCAGACAGTTTAGCTTCTTTGACAGATATAAAAGCTTTGGTGGGTGTGTTCTTGATTTCCCTGTGAATTGTGTTGCCTAGTTCCTGCTCTCCCTTCATCCAGTGGATAGAGGGCAGTGGTTTTCCATGAACATCTGCATCAATTTTGAAGTTATCGCCAGCACTGACCACAATATTCTGTGTATACTCTGGGTCAATGCTTATGCTCGGTGGCTCAATCTCATCTCTGGCAGTAATTGGACCAGTGCTGTAAGAAGGAATACTGAAAACACCAGCAGCATTTCTGGCAATGACACGAAACTCATACTGATTGCCCTCCACAAGTCCACTTGCTAAATATTCCGTCTCAATTACATTAGTAAAATTAGCCTTCAACCAACGACCCTCTGGAAGCTCCTTCTTTTCCACAATGTAGCCTGTAACCTTTGCACCACCATCATACTCAGGTTTGGTCCAAACAATAGTCACTGAGTCCTTAGTAATCTTTATTGCCTCTGGGGTGCCAGGTGGATCACAAGGATCTCTAGCAATATAGCCCTCCGACACTTTACTTGCTTTGCCTATTCCAACTATGTTTTCAGCATACACTCTGTATTCATACTCCATTCCTGGTTCTAGACCAGTGGTCTTAAAGGTTTGGTCTGTAATAAGAGATTTGTTTAGTTTGACCCAAAGGATGCTGTTCCTCTCTTTACGTTCAAGGTGGTAGCCCAAGATAGAAGTTCCACCATCAATGACAGGTTCATTCCAGGTGACCACCATGCTATCTTTGGTGCAGACTGCAATGGATGGTGTACCTGGAGGGCCTGGGAGTTTATATGGGTATTGAGCCAAAATGCATGGTGATAGAAGAGCTGGACCTTTTCCATATCTGTTTTCTGCAGTAATTCTAAACTGATACTCAGAACCTGTTTTCAGCCTGCCTGCCTTAATTTTGGTCCTTGCTAGGTTGGAAGATACAACCATCCAGGCAGTTGTAGATGTGTCTCTCTTTTCTACAATATAGCTTTTGATGGTGCAACCACCATCATACTCTGGTGGATTCCAGGAGATGGTTACACTGTCAGAAGTGACTTCCTCTACCTTAACTGGACCACCTGGTTGGCCAGGTTTGTCAAGAACAACAATGCCAATATCTGCTTTAGTCTCTCCTGCTGTGTTGGTAAGAGTAATAATGTAGTGTCCAACATCATCTTTAGTAGCTTCTTTTATAGTGAGGTTCAGCATTGTGTCTGTAGCACCAAAGTTTACTCTGCTAGTTCTCTTAAGAGGGAGACCATCCTTTACCCATGAAACTGTTGCTTTGGGGCGTGCAATATAAGGAACCTCCACTTTCAAGTCTTCTCCTGCCAACACAGTAAATGTGTTGAACAACATTTTGACAGCAGGTGCAATAACAAGGTCTTTTACAATCACAGGGACTCCAATCTGACGTGGATCACTTGTTCCTTTTTCATTTCTTGCAGCAACACGGAACATATATTCTTCACCTGCATTTAGTCCACTAATAGTAGCTTCTGTTTCTTTTACGATCAGTGCTTGGGTCCACTTGTCAGCACCCTTAGGCAGGATCTCAACAACATAACAGCCCACTCTACTGCCACCATCATGCTCTGGCTTCTCCCAGGAGAGAGTGACACTGTTTTTGGTAACATCCTTAAGAGTGATTTTGCCAGGAGGCTGTGGTTTCTCTGACACCTTAACTGATTCACCAGTCTCAATGGGCAAGCCGATGCCATACTCATTCTCCGCTAAAACTCTAAAGTAATAGTTGCATCCTTCCAGGAGCTGGTCAACAGTGAAGGTGGTTTGATAGCAGAGAGCATTGACTGTGGCATATGCTTTTCTTGTAGACTCACGTTTTTCAACAACATAATTCTTAATTTTAACTCCACCATCATTCACTGGTGGATCCCAAGTCAGAGTCACAGCATCCTTTGTCACAGCAGTAATTTTCAGATTCTGTGGGGCACTTGGTGTATCAAGCACTCTGACTTGTACTGTAACTGTCTTGGAGCCAGAGCTGTTCTCAACAGTAAGATTATACTTTCCACTGTCAAATCGGTTGACATTTTCAATTATCAGTGATGTGTATGATGTTGTGCTGTCAATGATTGCCCTCTCAACTGGCTCCCCATCTCCTTTGGTCCATTTTACCTGAGGGGGTGGTCTGCCTCTGATAGGCACAAACAGTCTAAGTGAACAGCAAGCTCTAAGCCTGACAACTGACCGAAGTTCCGCATCCAAATCAATCTCAGGAGGGAGAAGCCTGTCCTCTGCCTTTGGATTACCAGGTACAGATGCTGCCTCTCCAATTCCTTCACTATTGACAGCAGAGATGTGAATCTTGTACTCTTGATTCTCCTTCAGGTTAACAATGGTGAATGAGGTAGCAGGAAGACCTTCCTTGGGTGTCACAATGGTCCATTCCTCTTCTTCCTTCTTTTCAGATGGGATGCATGTTTCTACAATGTAGCCCATTATTTCACAGCCACCATCAAATGCAGGTTTGTTCCAAGCCACAGTAATTGAAGACTTGGTTGTATCCAAGATTCTGGGGTTGCATGGAGCTTCAGGCTTGTATAGTCCATCAGTGGCCTTGTAGAATGGACTAGACACACTTGGTACACTCAATCCGGCAGCATTCTCAGCAATAATTCTGAATTCATATTCATGTCCAACAACAAGACCTGTTGCCTTGAACTGCAGATCTTTGACTTTCCTCTTGTTACATTTGACCCAACGGAGGCCCATTCTATCTTTTCTTTCAATATGGTAGGTGGTGATGGGAGTTCCACCATCACTCTTAGGTGCTTGCCACATGACAACCATTGAATCTTTAGTGATAGCTGTCACCTCAGCATTCTCAGGAGGATCTGGAATCACATATGGGTTGTCTGCAATAGTGGGTTGTGATTCAAGCGATTCGCCAATTCCATATTTGTTCACTGCCATTACTCTAAAAATGTATTCGTTTCCTTTGAGCAGCTTAGTAACCTTGTATTGTGTATCTTGGAGGTCTGAAACAACACTGGTCCAAACCAGTCTGCTTGATTCACGCTTCTCAATCACATATCCTTCAATCTTGGAACCACCATCATCTGCAGGTGGAGCCCAGGAGAGTGCACAGTTCTCAGCTGTGACATCAGTTACCTTAAGAGGTCCAACTGGTGGTCCTGGTCTGTCAAGCACTTTAACATTAAAAATGTGCTTTGCAAATCCACCAACATTAGTGGCAGTCAAAATGAATTCACCTCCATCTGGCCTTATAGAGTCCTTGTTGGTGAGAGTAGTTGTCAGTTCAGTGAACCTAACTTCCAGTTTCATTGTATTCTCAACCTCCTTTCCATTTTTGGTCCAAACCATAGATGGTGTTGGTTGACCAGCAATATCAGCTTCAAGCTTGAATGACTCTCCTGCCTTTAGTAGAACAACATCCCTAAAGATGGCATCTACCATAATGCGTGGTTCGATAATGTCATCTTTGCAGATAATAGGATCTGAAGGCTCAGAAGGTATGCTCACTGCACCTGCTGAGTTTCTGGCTATGATATGGAACTCATATGAGGCATCTTGAGTTAGTCCACTAACAGTGAACGTTGTTTCAATTATGTTGGTAAAGTTGGCTCTCATCCAGCGACCAGCAGGCAGTTCTCTCTTCTCCACAATGTAGCCGGTGATTTTGAACCCACCATCATACTCAGGCTTTGTCCACTGAATAGTAATGGCATTCTTGTTGACAGATATTGGCACAGGCTGACCTGGTGGGTCAACAGGGTCCAAGGCCAGTATCGGTTCTGAGGCCTTGCTGGGTTTACCAATTCCAGCCATGTTTTCAGCCATGACACGAAACTCATAAGCAACTCCATCTTCAAGTCCAGAGGATTTAAAGATATTTCCTTTTACAAGACCCTTGCTAATCCTATACCACATTATGCTGGTTCTTTCTTTCCTCTCAACATGGTAGCCAATGACTTCATTTCCACCATCATTCACAGGCTCATTCCAGCCAATTGTTATTGAGTTTTTGGTAAATGCAACAACGTTAGGAGTACCTGGAGGACCAGGGACTTTGAATGGATAGGCAGCCACCACTGTCTCTGAAGTAATAGGAGGTCCAACACCATATCTGTTCTTAGCCTTTATTCTGAACTGATACTCTGATCCAGTAGTTAACCGGATGGCTTTAAACATTGTGCGGATGACGGTAGACGACAGCTCAGTCCATGTTTGAGAAGTGGTGTCTCGTATTTCAATGACATAGTTGTTGATGGGAACCCCTCCATCATTCTCAGGAGCGTCCCATGAAAAGATACAATAAGTACGAGATATTTCCACAATCTTAACGGGTCCTTTGGGTGGACCAGGTACATCATGAACTTTCAGAGTGATGCTGTCTGTCACAGATCCAACAATGTTCTTTCCTGTCATGGTGTATACACCACTGTCAGCTCTGGTGCACTCACTGATGCTGATAATGACCGTAGCAGCAGTAGTTTCTACATTGGTCCTCTGTGTGAGTTTCAGGGCTGCGCCATCCTTCTGCCAAGAGACAGTTGGTCTAGGACGTCCCATAACTGGAATTTCAACCTTGATATCATCTCCTGCCTTGGCAATAACAGTCTTGTGACAAACTCCACGCAGGTCAAACTCTGGCAAAGAAGTAGAGTCCTTGACAACAATGGGTTTGCTCTCCTTTGGAATACTCCTACCTGAGTGATTGACAGCCATTACATGGAAAATGTACTCCTCATTCTCATTGAGATTCTTCACAGTGAAATCCATGTTCTTGACCGTCGTAATATGAGACCACTGATCAGTTCCCTTCTTCTGGGCTTCCAGGACATATCCTGTAATTCTGCTTCCACCGTCATGCTTAGGTTTGGTCCAAGCCAGGCTGATAGAGTTCTTGGTGATATCAGTAGGAATAATGCTCTCTGGAGAGCTTGGTGTCTGGGATGCACGAATTGGATCAGAAGTTTCAACCGCCTCACCGATACCATACTCATTCTCAGCAGACACTCTGAAATAGTACTCACAACCTTCACCCAGGTCACAAATTCTGACTGAAGTAGTTGGGCACTTTGTAACAACAGTAGCAAAAGCCTTGCGTGTTGATTCTCTTTTCTCAATGATATAGTTTGTGATCTTTGCACCACCATCAATGAGAGGCATTTCCCACTGAAGCGTAATGCTTTCTTTGTCAATCTTGATTGGTTTTAGGTTAAGCGGAGGCCCAGGTGAATCCAGAACTCTCACGTGTATGTCAGCACTCTTCTTTCCAGCTGAGTTTTCGAGGGTAAGCTCATATTTGCCTGCATCAATTCTTGAACTCTCAGGAATGATCAGCATCGTAAATGATTCAGTGCTGTCAATGACTGCACGTGGAACAGGTCCGCCTTCCTTGGTCCAGGTGACAGTAGGTGTAGGACGTCCCTTGATTGGCACAAAAAGGCGAATGGAGCAACCAGCTCTGACAACAAGAGTTCTTCTGAGCTCAACATCAAGCTCCATTCCAGGTTCAGCTGCATGCTCCACAATCTCAGTGAATTCCTTAGTTTCGGCAGGTTCTCCCACTCCTTTAGCATTCACAGCACTAATTCTGAAGCAGTATTTTGCACCAGTGTCTAGTTCAGGAACAACAAATTCTGTGATCCTAAGTGGAGATGATGGGGTATCCTTAACCCATTCTTCTGTTCCTTCTTTTTTGTGCTCAATGACATACCCAGTAACTTCCAGTCCACCATTATGAAGAGGTTTTCCCCAGTTCAGAGTGGCAGTGGTTTTGGTTGTGTCTGTAACTCTTGGATTGACTGGAGGTCCAGGTGGATCTATAAGATATAAAAGAAGAAATTATTATTATTATAATTAATAAAATAAATCTAGAATTTTACACAAAAAAAATCCCAAAACTGTTGTTATATTGTTGAAATATTATGTCAGAGTCTGGTAGCCTTTTGCTTTTCACATCTATTTACTTACAGGCAACAACTATTGTCCTGACAACCATCGATGGTTCACTTGGCTCACCAAACCCAGCTCTGTTCTCAGCAAGAACACGAAACTCGTACTCCACATCCTCAGTGAGACCTGTGACTTCAAAGCTGAGTTCAGTGATGGATTTCTTGGATGCTCTGACCCATCTCATGCCTTTTTTCTCTTTCTTTTCAACACAATAACCTATGATGTCGCTTCCTCCATCTTCAGTTGGTCTTCTCCAGGTCACAGTGGCTGAATGTCCATCGACTTTTTCAACCTCTGGTTTGGAAGGTGGACCAGGTGGACCTATGTTGATCCATAAAAGAAATATATTGATGAATCCAAATATTTAGCATTCTTCTTCCAGATATACTGTAGAACAAAAATAAATGATACATACCAAATCTATCCACCATTTTAACTGCCTCAGAGTGTGATGGCTCACTGGCACCATACTGGTTAACAGCAGAGACTCTGAAGAAGTATTCATTGCCCTGGATGAGTTTGTTGGCCACATAGTGACAATCAATAATGTTATCTTCCAGGATAGTCCAGAGCAAACGGCTGGTCTCCCTCTTCTCCAGGGTGTAATACTTGATAGGAGAGCCTCCGTCCTCAGTAGGAGCTGTCCATGTAAGAGTCACTTTTTCTGAGGATACACCACTGCACTCAATGGGTCCAGGAGCACCAGGAACATCCAGAACTTTGACCTTCACAGTTTCCTCCTTTACACCAAAGGGATTACTGGCAGTGATTATGTAGTCTCCAGAGTCCTTCCTGCTAGCATATTTGACCGACAAAGTGGAGGATGTGGCAGTGGTCTCAATTTGAACAAGATCTGAGGGTTTAAAGTACTTTCCTCCCTTTGACCAGCAGGAGGTTGGTGCAGGTTTCCCTAAAATGCTTGTGGCAGTGATGACGATAGTATCGCCAGCTCGGACAGTCAAGCCTTCCATCACCTGAGCATCAATTATAATGGTTGGCGCAGCTGATGGAGGACAAATGGAAACATTTATTTTTATCATGCTGCCTGAAAACATTCAGAACGGTTTTAATATAGATTTATATCTCATCTTACCATATTCATCTGTGCAGATAATGGTATCTGTCTGCTCAGAGGGTGGACTGAGAGCGCCCGCAGCATTCTTTGCCCGAATTCTGAACTCGTATTTGCAGCCCTCTTGCAATTTAGTGACAGTGAATGCAGGTTCCACAACATTCACATTGTTTGCCTTTACCCAGATTTTAGAAGGCAGGTCTCTTTTCTCAATAATGTAGCCCGTCAGTCGGTGGCCACCGTCAAACTGAGGTTCAGTCCACTGGAGGGTCACAGTGCTCCTTGTAATGCTGATTACATCTGGTTTACCAGGTGCATCTAGCGGTATAGATATGACAATAATGAATGTATTGTTTTATATTTGAAAATCATTTTTGTAAAGATGTTTGTAATTTTTTCTTTTACTTACCAACGGGGTTCAGGGCCACCTGTGGATCAGTGGGGGCACTTGGTCTACCAATTCCAGCCAAATTAATTGCCATCACTCTGAACTCATACTCCAGACCTTCAGTCAGCCCAGTGACTTTATGTTCTCTCATCTTCAAGGCAGCTGGGCTTGCCCTCTTCCACAACATACTGTTTCTCTCCTTGAACTCAACATGATAGCCTGCACATATTACCAAAGCAAAATAAACCAAAGTTGACATATAAAATGTATCAAGAATATCAGGACAGAATAACATAGTTGTTGATAGTTCAATTAAATTCAGTTTTATTTATGTAACCCAAAATAACAACAACAGTCATCTGAAGGCACGTAAAGACCCTACAGTTATACAGAGAAACCTCGACAATCAGACGATCCCCTTTCAGGGGAATCATGCTCAGGGAGGAGCGGCCATCTGCAACCGGTTTTGTGTTAGGAAAAGAAGACAGGGCAAAAGACATGCTGTGGAATTGAGCCAGAGAGGAGGTTGGTGAAATGTTAAAGCAGACCATACCTGTAATAGGAGATCCTCCAGTCTTCCTTGGATCAGTCCAGGCAAGATAAGCTGAATCATGGCGCATGCTCATAATCTGAGGAGGAGCAGGAGCATCAGGAACATCTGTACAAAAATAGTGATGAAGAGTGATTAGCAGTCCAAAAAGACAAATAAATATTGAATAACAACACAATTCAGCCTTTGAAATAGTATACAGTACTTACTGAATGGATGTTTGGCTACAATCGGCTCAGATTTGAGTCCTTCGCCGACCCCATACTTGTTCTCGGCACATACTCTGAAGATGTATTCTGTGCCCTCATGAAGACCAGTTACTCTCATGGTGTTGGTCTCCACAACAGAGGACACAGTCACCCACATGTTTGTGATGGAGTCCCTCTTTTCCAGGATATAGTTGGTAATTTCAGAGCCACCATCATCCTTGGGAGGACCCCACTTTAGTGTGGCACCATCAGCAGCAACATCTTTGAACTTTACTGGTCCTCCAGGAATGCCAGGTTTACCCACCACCCTAATAAAGAAAAAGGATCATTTTGAAATTTTTTATGTGTAGACACTGTTGTATGGATATGGTGAAATTCATTTTGAGGAAAATACCCTTTAAATTCCATTACATGATCCTTACCTGACAAAGATGGTGGACTCTTTGCTTCCAGCACTGTTTCTCAGGGTGATGGTGTATTTGGAAGCATCAGTCCTTTGGCAGTCCCTGATGAGGAGGGTGGTGTTAACTGCTGAGGACTCGGCACACACTCGGCCAGTGTCTGTCAGGTCTTCATCATCTCCCTTCTTCCAGGTTACCTTGGGTGTAGGCTTGCCAATAATTGGGATCTTCAGGCGGACGGTACTGCCTTCCTTGGCAATGTAGCACATGTTGGGCAACTCCCTCAAGTCACAACTGGGAAGAACTTTATAGGAAAGGAACAACTACTTAATATATCCATATTTAAAGATTTTATGTGCTTACTTATTAAGTTATTTGTCTGAATGTTTCATAAAAGGGGATACTTACTGAGCTGGTCCTTGGCAACCACTTTCAGCTCCTTGGGAGCACTCTCTCCTGTGTCATTCACAGCTTTGACTCTGTAGGTATACTCTCTATCCTCCACCAGGTCCTTGGCACTATACTGCATATTCTTAGACCTCATTAGCTCCTTGTATTTATCCTCACCATTGAGAACCTCAAGTACATAACAGATGATGCGACTACCACCATCAGTGAGGGGTTTCTTCCAGCTTAAAGTGCAAGAATCCTTGGTAACCAGCAGGGTCTTGAAGTCCATGACAGGCCCAGGCTCCTCTGTAAAATTAAATGTAATTAGTATGACAGTTGGAGAAACAAAATCCAAGTACATAACCTGTTATGATCCAACCCACCTGTTGCTCTGACTGAATCATCAGTCTCACAGAACTCTCCAGTACCCAGCTGGTTAACTGCTGCCACTCTGAAGCAGTAGGACCGCCCAGCATCTAGGTCTGGAACCTTGAATGATGTCTTATTGCAGTTGGTGGAAACGGTAGACCAAGCCTTCCTCTCAGTGTCACGCTTCTGTACTATGTAGTGGGTAATTTCAAAGCCACCGTCAATCAGAGGAGCATCCCAGTAGATGGAGGCACTATCCTTACATGTATCCTTCACCATTAGATTAACTGGTGGTCCAGGAGTGTCTGGAAAGATAAAACAACACTTCATACTAATGTTTTTGTTTTTTTGTAAAATTGAACTAATCAAGAAACTAAGACTAACCATTAGTGACTAATATCAATCTGACTTGACTATAGTCACTGCAAAATATTAATGCATTTGTTTAGTGAAATAACTTCCTGTACTGACCAAAAACTTTGACAACGATGGTATACATCTTCATGCCAGCTAAGCTGTCCAAGCTCAGAATGTATTTGCCAGCATCATATCTGTTCACTTTCTCCACCATCACCATGGTGTCAACATGGGTGGATTTGATGATGATGCCCTGACGGTCTTTAATGTTAGTGTTCATCTTTGCCCAAGTTATCTTGGGAGTGGGACGACCCTTGATGGTGGCATGCAGTCTCATGGTGGCACCAGCACGTAGCTCCAGGGCATCCTTCAGCTCTGCACTCAGTTCTGCCTCAGGAGCAACTGTACAAACACACAGAGAGAGAATGATTTCATGAGTATGTTTAAGGAAAATGTCTGCTTTATACAGGGAGTGCAGAATTATTAGGCAAATGAGTATTTTGTCCACATCATCCTCTTCATG